>NC_087215.1:8209699-8222199 GCF_015104395.2 Macrobrachium nipponense | reverse complement strand
TTTTTTTTTTTTTTTTTTTTGAGCCCGAGAGATCGATATGGTAAGGATAGACAGGAAGCTCAGGATAATTGATGGTGTTCATAACGGGTGGGGTTGGGGGGGGGGCAGTAAGTTGAAGACAATGGGCTTGATGTGACAAAGTTTATTTATTTATTTTCTGTGGTTGTGTTTCTTAATATGCATTTGATATAAGGATGTTAGGTGATGGATAAGGATGATATAATTGATATAAGGAATAGTGTAATTGATATAAGGAATGTGTATAATTTTGAAGCATGAAACTGGCAGGTTAAATATGATAAATATGATAGAAATGATTAACAAAGCATGCTGAAAATAAGAGAGAAAACTATTCTTTATTCAATATGAATGAATCACAATAGAGATTTCTCTTCAGGTGACATGTTCATGTAGTGTGCTATAATTGTCATCTCAGTTTTTTATTCATTCTTTTATTTTATTTTACTATACTTTTCATCTATTTTCCACTTCCTGCATTGCTCACCAGCTGTTTACCTTGTTTGCGCTTTTATTTATTTATTTATTTATTGGTTGATTGATTTTTTATTTTTTTTTTTTGAAGTTTGCTGGAACAAGTGATTGGTTAACTTTGCTATTTTCATATGATCTATTCCACATCATTTACGATGATCCATTTTCTTCTCGAGAACAGCAGGACCTCAATAGGTCTACTTCGTTCGTTCAATTTTGTTGTTATACATCGAAAAGGATCCTCTAGCATTGTCTTCGGAAAATTCCTAATTGTTCACAGGTCCATGGAAGACAGATGCGGGTCACTGCCATTGTTTACCTGAATCAAATGTGATCTAATATATTCCTCACATCCAGTGATTTCGCACCGCGGTAATTTCGGCGTCGGCGAGTTAATCGGAATAAGAAAATCTCCTATCACTTCCACCTGACTGGCAGAGACTGAAATCCCCGGGGGTGATGAATTAATTAATCGATAAATCAGATTCAGAAAAGCTTCGAATTTGCTTTCGGATGAGCCGCCCGGGGAGGGAGGAGGGAGGAAGATGTAGTTCATGGCTTGGGTGAAAAACGTTTCTCTCATTATTAGTAATGGTTTGATATTATTATATTATTTTTTTTTGTGCGTCTCTTCTGTTGTTTTAATTTCGGTTTTTATTTTTGGCTTGCTCTTTGCATTTGCCTAACTATTAGTCTTTCTATAGTTGGTCTTATTTATCTTCTATTTTTGAGGCTCTAATTCATGCATTTACCATACATACATACATACATCTACATACTTCATACATACATGCACCTTCATTGCAACCCTGACCGTTTACGAATCATACGTAAATATGTTTTACATGAATAATTATCACATCACACCGTGATTCCTATAAATTAATCAAGCTATAAATGTCCTTTAATACCTAATTCGCTCTACCTCGGAATTGAATATAGTTTTCATAGATGTAACCGAAGGGGAATTTTTTAGTTGGTAATAATTTTCGTCCTCTCGTGGGTTTGTTCGAACCACTGCCCAGCGGACAGAGACGAAGTCCTGATTTCGTCTCTGTCCACTGGGGGGGCGGCGGTTCGAACCCACGAGAGGACGAATTATTGTCAACTAAAAAATTCTCCTTCGTTTTAAATATAATGAAAAAAAAAAAAAAAAAAAATATATTAATTCCGAGGTAGAGGGAATTAGATATTAAAGGACATTTGTAGCTCGAATAATTTATATGTTTACATATACAATCAGTGTGTCCCCTTGGGACTTTTTCTCATCACTGAACGACCAGTAATTTTCCATCTGATTCTCTCCTGTTGGTAGAAGGTGGGCTGTGCGCGATGCCCAATAGTTGCACAAGAACCCTTCCAACCGATATCTTCCTAACTGGTGTGTTTGTGTGCGCGGTATGGTTTTTTCCTCTGAGGAAATCTTTGACCTAATCTTCTTCCAGGAAAGGGTTTAATGATATAACCCTCTGGGCCGATCCGCTTCTTCGATAAGTTGCCTTCAGAGACAGGAAACAAAATATCCAAGGCTTTTCTCGTTCTGTATATGATATTACGTGACAGATATGATGTCTTTTGTTTTTATTGCTTGGCAAGTGTGGTATGGGGTTCTTATTGGCAATAGGGATAGACTCTTTTTTTTGCTGCCAGATATGGAAGAAATAAGTATGGTATGTCTAGAAATATGGTATTGTGGGCATTGTATGGCGTTTGTTTCTCTGAAAGGTAGACAGTTATACTGGGAGTGGGAATATGATAGGTTTATGTTAGGGAAAGTCGTCTGTTTGTGTTGTATGTGTGGGTATATGTATTGGTGTATATAGCATTATATATATTTATTCTATACTAAACATTATTTCTTTTATCTGATATCATATGAAACTCCTATTCGATCATAATAAATTACACATAAAACAAAAAAGTGGGAAAATTTTGAAAGCGTTTCTCATTCATTTTCCCGAATATAAGTAATTACTATATACATAAAAGAAGGGAGACAAGAGGACAAATATGTGATTATTTTAGACAAAAAAACATCAACGACTTTTGATCCTTTAGGCTGAAAAAGTCATTTTCGCTTGTTAAGCACTCGTCGATTTTTTCTTCATTCCGGGATTTTTGATGTCCAAATAGTAGTTTTCAAGTGGACTCTCTCCTCTCTCTCTCTCTCTCTCTCTCTCTCTCTCTCTCTCTCGTATTGGTCACAGAGCTATACCTCAGTTTCTTTTTCATTTCCTCCGCTCACCTACAGATTCAAGGACTTGTTTTTTATTTTATTTCCCTGCGATGGGTCATTTAAATGATGTATTGTTTCATGTTAACTGCATTCTGTCCGCAACAGGATTCCACTTGCCTCTGGTCTTTCGACTCTCCATAGGACTAAGAGGAAAAATAGAAAATGTAACTGAAAATCAATATGAAGGGGTAGATGAGATTTAGGGCGTAGGTCGATAAGGATGTTAACGTCAAGAAAAAGTGACTTATTTAAGAAAATCAAGAAAAAAAGAAAAAAATGAGAATAGAAACGTATCTTTGGAAAGGAAAGAAAGGAGCACACACACACACACACACACACACACTGAGATGTTGCCTCACCGCCGTACTTCATTTTTAATTATGGTATGAAAGAGCACATTTTGATGGAGACTTGATTACTCAAGTTTGTTTTCTGTTCTTCTTCTCATTATTAGCACCTAACTCGTAGACGTACAAACAATCAGTTTTGCCACAGTACTACGTCATTTCCTACTTAGGCTAAAAGAGGGTCCCCCGGGATCGAATCTGGCTCCTGGGTTTATGAGACAAGAGGTGTGGGCGCTACGTCCCAAGAGGGAGGGGGCGGAGATGTGGGTGGTAGGTGGGGGGCGAACATAAAACGCAAGTATTAATTTTTGGGAAAGGTGAGAGAGAGAGAGAGAGAGAGAGAGAGAGAGAGAAAGGTAAATGTTTAACTAACGGGACAAGAACCGGAATGACAGGGAAGAACCCTTAGATGGAGGAATGGTGAGGAGAGAAAATCGGTGGCAGTCGTGGATGAATGCAAAAGGGATTGTGTGGGGTGACAGAATCAGTTATAGAAACTGAAGCCAAGACGTGAAAGGAAGGGAGACCATTTTCCCTGCAATACTGGGAAGGCAGAGATGTACCCGAGGAGGGGAAAAGACAAAGTTATCATTTTACGGTTGGGGTTGAGGAGTGTAGGTCGTTTTGGTTTCGCCTGGATTTTTGGAAACAAATGTAGATCGAAGCGAAAAATCCGAGCGAATTAGGGCAGAGAGAAATGTGAAAGTGGCGTGAGTCATGAGAGGTAAAGTATGGTTGAACGTAAAAAAACACACGGCCAGTAGTGATGAGACAATTCATAGGAAAAGAAGAATATAACACTTCTATGTGACGAGGGGCATAATCTTGTATTCCTCTCTCTCTCTCTCTCTCTCTCATCTTCTCTCTCTCTCTCTCACATACTATATAACGTTTAATACAAACAGCCCAAATCGGTATGTAAATTGAATAGATACTTGACACACACACACATATTTTTATAGACATTCACATATATGTACAGCATACCCAGATGCCTATCCCGCGAGAGAAAATACCTCCTTTTCATTGTGTCTTTTCAATTGTGATATATATCATGAGAGATTTTCTGTGCCATTTGCCCCCCTGATGAGATTCCACGGCGGGGAATTCAAAAACGACTTCCACCCGAAAAAGGGCGTTTTGAGATTCTTGGCCATGCTTCATCAGGCGCAGATTTGGGATTGGGGCCGGATCCACTGAGAGAGAGAGAGAGAGAGAGAGAGAGAGAGAGAGAGAGATAGAGGAGAGAATCCTCGGGTGATGAGGGAGAAAGAGAATATGGGTGAAAGGAGAAAAATTTGGGATTATTTCCTTTTTGTGAGATTTTGCTTTGGATTTCTCAGTTCTACCTTTTGGAAACTAATGATTTTTTTTTTTTTACCACCCTCATCGTTTTTATGCCGTAGTTTAATTTATGCATGCGTGTCATTTGTTGTTTGATGATGAATTTTCATTTCCATTAATATGAATGTAACTTTTCTTTTTAATAATGAAGAAATATTTCTTTCATATTGATTACGGATGCCTCAGGATTTGTAATTAGTCATTGCCACTGATATTCTGAATAGAGGATGCTAATGTGAAACTATATTATCAAATTGTATACGTTTCCAGTTCTCTCTCTCTCTCTCTCTCTCTCGGTCTCTCTCTCGTCTCTCTCTCTCCTGAGGGATTTTCATAAAATCTTTTCGTTAAACATATTCTCAACGGAACTTAATAACATTCACGATGCAAACTGGCGAATGCGATTCGATGGGAGTCGTCAGCGCTTAACTCGGGATAATTTTTTTTTTTTTATTCTTCCAACCGAGGGATGGGAATGCTTTCTGAATTAGGAAAGTTGGACAGAATAGGATTTTTAACTGAACGTTTCGCAAAAATAAGGAATGAAATAAATGGAAAAATAGAACAAACAGTGTTCCCCAATGTTTAATTATTTCGTTAAAAGTTTTGCTGTACTACTCATTTTTTTATATGTAGTTTTCCATTCACAGATTTATAATATATATATATATATATATATATATATATATATATATATATATATATTATAAATCTGTGAATGGAAAACTACATATAAAAAAATGGGTAGTACAGCAACAAAACTTTTAACGAAATTAATACATTGGGGAACACGTGTTCTATTTTCCATTTATTTCATTCCTTATATATATATATATATATATATATATATATATATATATATATATATATATATCATATATATATATATATATATATATCTATAATATGGTTTCAAGTTACCTTTTTTCTTCATATTTCTTCATGAAATTTCTTGCGATCTCAACAGTTATGTATAGACAGATAATAGCTCGTTGAGAGCCTACATTTTTGAAGTATTTTTCTTTCATTCATCAAACAGTCTCACGCCACTTGACTTAGGTACTATATAGCGCCCATTATGCCTTCACTCACTTGTGCTTTCTCCCGTGTAGGAAACAGGGTTTCGTTTATGTCGATTGAATACAACTATTACTTATACTACTGCCACTAGTGCTGCTACTCATGTTTTAACTGATATTATTATTGATATATTTAAGTTTTTTTTATGATTATTATTATTATTACTTTTATTATTATTATTATTATTATTATTATTATTATTATATTATTATTTTATAATTATAATTATTATTATTATTATTATTATTAATTATTATTATGTTGCTGGATAGAGACCTTTTCGAACCTGTTTTATTAGAAAATAATGGCAGAATTTACAGAATTGATTTTTATACAAGAATTGAGAGAATTTTTGTATAAAATCAATTCTGTAAATTCTGCCGTTATTTTTTGACAAAAATTATTATTATTATATTATTATTATTATTATTATTATTATTTATTATTATTATTATTATTATTTTATTATTATTATTATTAATTATTACCTCATCTATTTGCGAACTAACTACCGAGTCAACAACCTCAGTGATTGTATTTTTTGATATTTGTTTACCTCAGTGCATTGTAAGCCAATTACTCCTTTGGACTGAGATGACCCAGAGGGATGGGGTTCGAAGCTCTTGAAAGGTTTGCCCCCTATGATTTTTTTACGAACTTTTGGAACTTTAATTCATACTTTTTGGACCTTTTTAGAACGATTTTTTTTTTTTTTTAACAAAAAATCTTAGGCAACTTCATTCATTCGAATTTTTCGTACTCTCTCTCCTCTCTCTCTCTCTCTCGATCTCTCTCTCTCTCTCTCTCCTGTAATCAAAGCATAAACTTTTTTCTTGCAATCAAGTTCCTTGTAAATATGTCCTATCTCTCTCTCTCTCTCTCTCTCTCTCTCTCTCTCTCTCCTGTAATCAAAGCATAAACTTTTTCTTGCTCAATCAAGGTCCTTGTAAATATGTCCTATCTCTCTCTCTCTCTCTCTCTCTCTCTCTCACTCTCTCGCTCTCTCTCTCTCCTGTAATCAGAGCATACACTTTTCTCTCTTTTGACAGACAGACACCTGATATCCCAAGATTCATGCAAAAATATTCCGTTTGAACAAGTTCCTCTAATTATGCATAAACTGGGCATCCCATCACATTCCCAAATAGTTTACGCGAGCTCACGAGTTTCCTTCTCTCACTGGGCCGCTTAAATCGCTCCAAATCTTATCCTCTTACACGGCCGAAGAAAACCGTACTTCTAGTTTCATCCAAAGTATATATATAGTTTCATCCTCTCACTCGCCTGGGTGACTCGCTGTGTCGTCAAACAGCAACAGCAGCAAGACGGTCTTATTTTTCAGACTTCATTCCACATTAAGAAAAAAAAATTATTTTCTTTACACGGAACTTGTTCTGCTCTTTCCTCATTCTCCCAGTCAGTTTAAAAGTAATAGTTTATAGGACGGCAAATAAATTGTTTTCATATTTGATAATAAATAAACTTATTCGTCTATGCTTTATTTATGTATTTATTCAGTAGTTTGTTCGCCAATCTTGGCTTCCATGGGGTTTCTTGGAAATGACAATTTCTAATCTGCATAGGAGCGCATAGCAATTCTGTTGCATTGCAATGTCGGGGTAGCGAACTTGGATCATATCTCTTCCCTGTTGACTGGATCGCTTCTGGTGCTGAGAGTGAGTGATGGTTGTACTTGGCAGGAGGGTCCCTTCCACTGTGATGAAGTGGAGGTACTACTTGCGAGTTGTGTGTGTGTGTGTGTGTGTGTGTGTGTGTGTGTGTGTGTGTGTGTGTGATGTATGCTTGTAGGCCTAACTAAATAAGCAGGTGTCCTCATATTGAAGTGATTAATATTCAGGTTTGTAACATGTCTTTTTGACCCCGGGAAAGAGTGTAACGTCTAACTCTAATAACACAGCAGGCTATGAATGACTATATCACTGTGCAGTAATTTATGATATGCTTTATTACAGAGAAAGTAGAGCATAACGTCTTTCGTTAAATAGATAAAATATTGTTCCATCTGAGGGTCAAATGATAAATAAGAATAACAGAGGAACCTTGTATATGAAAGAACAGAGAATGATTTAGGGCCACACAGATCATTGTTTGGTTTGGGTACCTCTAATGAATACAGTTCCAGAGAAGAGGCTTTGAATACCTTCAAAAAGTGAATTTGCGTGACTATAGACAGCTGAAGTTTATGCAATTATAAGATGATAGCTCCTGTGTTCATAAAATAATTTTTTTTTTTTTTTTTTTTTTTTTTTTTTTTACGAATTGTTCTACTCCGAATTCAAGAATAAAAGTTAACTAACTTAAGCTATTTATTTTTTAAGGATGAATTTCTTTTTAGAATAATTAGATTAGCATTGGAATGAGAATTACTTACACTTCTGCTATTAACTACAAGCATATATACTAGACTTATTAAGGGGGGGTGGTTTTTAGGGCAAGAGCCCGTGCCCCCCAAAAATGCGAAGCCACAGATAGTGTCTTAGTGATAATTCCCACCTTTTCATTACTGTTCGGTAGATAATTTCCACTTTCTTATTACTGCTAGGTAGACGGACTATTCCGGATAATAATATCATTGCAGTACGATTAAATGAGTAAAAAAACAAGATATTTAATAGATAAACATTGTAACAATTCAGACTCAAAAGACAATATACTGCCTGTAAGTGTTTAATAATAGAACGACGAGGGACATTTTTAGTGAACCACATCACAAAAATTATCCATTTATGTCATGGTTTGTGATGACGATGCAATTTAGAAGGAAAATATGACTGAGAATTTACATTTTGATTTTAGATTAATACAATTTTTATTGGGTGGTATTTTCGAATGCGATTCAGAGCAATATTGATAACGACGGTGATTGTGTCATGGTTACTGAGCCGGTTTTAATTAATATTCATATTTTGGCCGATGAGCGTTATTTTTTTGCCATGGCCGGTTATTTGTGGTGGAATTTAATACCACGTGATTGGCTGGAATTGAGAGGAATGTCGTTATGTGGAAATTTGCCGTAAGAGATTTTCAGAATGAAAAATAATATTTCTGGTGGTCATTCCCTGGGCAAGTGGATGCACATTCCATTTACGGTTTCAAAACAAGAAAACAATGAAAGTACAAAAGTAAATGGGGATAATCCATTTCAATCAGGTACTAATGGGTGCGATTTTTGTTGATGCCATTCGCCTAGAATGGTGTGGGATAAAATCCTTGTTTTATTTTTTAAAGAATTATGCAGAAGTCAAGCAAATTATGCAGGTCAACGAATAAATAGTTTCGATACCTTATGATTTTATTTGGTGGTAATGAGCTATTCATATATTCATCTCTCTCTCTCTCTCTCTCTCTCTCTCTCTCTCTCTCTCTCTCTCTCTCTGCTGTAACTCAGTGATAACGTTTCACCTCACATACTGGTCAACCGTTGTTCGAATCCAGGAAGGAAGATAAGTGTACATTCCTTTAATTAAAAGCCATTGTGTATGTTGACTCAGCCTGTGGATAATGTATTTAGTTGTTAGTCAGTTGTTGTTGCACTTGTGTTGGGGAGGAGAGAGAGAGAGAGAGAGAGAGAGAGAGAGAGAGAGAGAGAGAGAAATAACAGATATATATATATATATATATATATATATATATCTATATATATATATATTTTATATATATATATATATATTATATATATATATATATCTATATCTATATCTATATATAGATATATATATATATATATATATATATATATATATATCTATATATAGATATAGATATAGATATATATATATATATATATATATATATAGATATAATATATATATTATATATATATATATATATATATATATTATACTATCTTATAAATATTGTATAAGCAGAAGACGGGAAACGTTGGGGAAGGGGAGTGGGGTTAGAGAGCGAGTCATCCTCCTACCACCCCCCTCTCACCCCCAACGAGGCAAGACAGTCCCCTCAGATATAAACTAAATCCTGGAACAGAAGCGTTACTGGAAAACGGGACTCTCGATTCTTATGTGTTTCCATATTTTTTTCTATTCGAGTTTTACTGTTTGTTTGTTATTTATTTATTATTATTTGTTTCTTTTGGGTTTTGCTGATAAAGTTTTTATGACATATAATTTTTTCCATATTTAAATATATTTTATTATCGAAAATCAGGTGAACTAATACACACATTTCGTAAGACGGCCAAAAAAAAAAGATAAAAAAAAATCTTCGTTACACAGGACCAATTGTGACTGACAAAAGCTTTTCGTCGTATAATAATGTAAATGCGTCGGTTGAAAAGATAAAATGAACAAAAATATCATCTTTTGTAGAAGGTTCAATTCTGAATCAGCGTTCTTATTCTGATAATGAGAGTTTAAGGAGACTTCTGGACTCGTGGGAAAGAGAAGAATATAATTGGTCTGGATTTTACAATGATGTATCAGACCTTGTGAAATTTTTTTATATCAGTATTTCATTCAGGTATGTGATTTCTCATATCTATTATTTAACATCTTAATTCAAGGATTCGTATTGCTAACATCCTTAATGCCCAATACACCACTAATTAAATCTTCCACCCCCCCCCCCCACCCCGCCCTTCACTTCCAATTTTGTCATCTAATGAATGGGTCATTAACGACTCATTAAGGGAGATCTTGGACGCCAGAGGCCGATCATGTTTCGCCAATTAAGTAAAGAGATCCAACCTAAAGCGACCTCACCTGATTGCTTTACTTTGTAGTACTGGAATTAGATGCCTCTCTCTCTCTCTCTCTCTCTCTCTCATCTCTCTCTCTCTCTCTCTCCTCTCTCTCTCTCTCTCTCATAAACATAAGTATTTAATATGATATGCAAAGAGTAGTATCACTAGTATTGTTGGATACATGCATGGCTCTCTCTCTCTCTCTCTCTCACAACAAAACCTCAAGATTGTTTTCCAAGACCAGTGTAATAAGTCTCAGCATTTTTCATTCATCGCACCTGTTTTTAGAAAGGTGTCTCATTTCAAGTGCTAATCTTGAATGTACAGGTTGAACACTATGATGAAAATCTTTCTGAAAATTAAATAACATGGCGGTGTTTTTTTATACCCCGAGGGTCAGTAATTTGTAAATACGATTTCCTCATCAAAGTCTTGCAAGCACTTTATCAGTTTTTATTTCCTTGCAATCATTTCATTAGTAGCAATCTTATTATCATTCATTTCAAAAGTATGCAACCTTCTAATTACTAACAAGATGGCAGCGTTTTGTTAGTTCTATAAACACCCTTAATTGATCACTCGAGAAATTCAGGAGATTTCTTACACCCATCGGACCTCATTCACGAAGCCGGGAACCGGATCGTAAATTTCTTGAGTCAGTTTTGAGAAATCACTCGAATGAAACGATCCGGATGTCGATACCATAAGAGAGAGACTTCGAAATTGGCCACTACGCTCTTGTTTTCATTGCTTTTTGCTTTACGAGAGAGAGAGAGAGAGAGAGAGAGAGAGAGAGAGAGAGAGAGAGAGAGAGAGTTTGAGGACTTCGTCGCATTCCAAAAGGTTTATTCGCTTAACAAATTTAATTTTTTAGCACGAATTCCAAGTTTTTTTTAATCGAGTGAGTAAATAATGTATTTGGGGATATATGATTTGTTTTAATCTTTCCTATTTCTTTCTGCCAAAGTGTTCTTCGTGTGTCATTTTTCTAGCTACGTTGAATTTTGTCATGACCGGTATTGAAATAGAAATATTTTTTGCGTTGATAGCAGTATATTTCACGAGTTCTCATCGCATTAAAACCAGTAGCTATAACTGGTTTTAAAGCAATGAGTACTAAATTACCCTCTATTGTCACTTTCACACAACGGATGACACTTTAAATCTTTGCTAAAAGTACCCAAAAAACTAGAATGTTTTTGGGGCTTGGTTCCTCCTGCGCATTCGATCTATTTCTGTAATACTTTTGAATTTCGAAGAATTCTCTCTCTCTCTCTCTCTCTCTCTCTCTCTCTCTCTCTCTCTCTCTCTCTCCAAAAGGTCCTGGGTCTTCTACTTATTTCCCTGTAAAAGAAAAGTATTATTGCGATTTTCAAAACATCCAAAACGTAACCTAATTTTTAGTATTGACATTAAACCATGAAATCCGGTGTCCATGTTTGATTATAAATATACTGAAACAAATCTTTATCACCAGAGACATTTATAATGCTTCCAATCATATGCCTTTTTTATATCTTCCCAAGGCGCACTTATCAGAGCTTTAGGAACCTTAAACACACAGCCTATTGAAAAACAGAACGTTCCAAGAGGCTCGATCCAGAAGGCAGACGAAAAATCTGCATAATTCCTCCTTTGAATGGTCCCTTTCAGAGGCGATTTCCGTCTTTCGTCAATTTGTTCTTTCCGATGAAGATTCCTCCTCTGCTGTGGAGACAGAAAATCTGACAGTTGACTTATTATTATCCTTCTCTTTGGTTCTTCCATCAGTCGGTCTCTCTGTCTGTCTGTCTGTGTGTCAGATACTGATTAAGTCTGTCAAGGGGAAGAAATGGATAATTTCACAGTTTATGGTCACTATCGTTTTTCACCTCTCTCTCTCTCTCTCTCTCTCCTCTCTCTCTCTCTCTCTCTCTCTCTCCCCGCTATAAAGCTCTCTCTTTTCTCAGAAGAGCCATCTCTGAAAATAAAGAATGATTTGTGTCACAAATGGTTTTCCATCATTCCGGTGTCACAGATCCTAATGAAACCAACTATCAGAAGAAATTTTAAGTTTCTCGTAGTTCCCATAATTTTCGCTCTCTACCTCTCTTTCACTCTTTCTTTCTGTCACTACTTTGGCTTGTTAAGGAGAGAGAGATAACTGCAAACTCTCGAAATTCACCTTCCGTTGGCCGACAGGTGACATTAAGAGTTGACAGAACCCGACGAGCAGATCGGACAGACGATCGCGAAGGACCTAAAGGATGGGTGCGAAGACAGCCAGGAGACTTCC
>NC_087215.1:8152199-8204699 GCF_015104395.2 Macrobrachium nipponense | reverse complement strand
AGAAAAAAATATGATTGAATTCATGCAGGTCAGGTGTGCTCGTTAGGTCACGGGAAATTATCGTTCATTACTATGATTAAACTCCAGTGGATTATAAAATGATTCGTCACGAGTTGAATGTGAAAATATTTTTATTTTTAACTCTTCATGGTAGGAGGAACAATATATTAATGAGTGGAATATTTTTACAACGACTATTGTCATTTCGTTTCTGTAGTGGCACTCCTCTGGCCTTGAGATTCGGTACCCAAGGACAACAGAATCTAGAGAGAAAAGCGAGAGAAAACCCCCTACACAATTCACGTCTCGGCGTCTCCCTTTCACGGTTCTTTTCCGCTGTATCACATTTCGAAGATCTGGAGGAGGGGTGGTGGGGTGGGCGGGAAGGACGCCCAGGTGGAACAGCAGAACTGCTGCTTTCTGCACTAACAAGATCTTGGGGCTTTCCCGGCATTATGTCCAGTTTGTCCGTTAGTTCTTGATGTGTTTGTCAAAGAAGGGAATGCACATAACATCATAAGACCATGATGGTCTTCTCTTTCTCATTTGGCCTCAGACAACACAACGTTCACTGCCTCACTGACACATCACTGAATCGTAAAAGATCTCCCCCACTGCAGAAGACTTCCACAACATCCGCCTCTATTGCTCACATTCCTGAGCCTTTTGGGTCTGAAGGAGCCTCCTTTCTAACACCTGAAGGAGCCTCCTTTCTAACACCATCTTTCACACCATCTTTCTTCGTGCTTTCTAGGTCTTCCTTCCTCCTTCCTCCTAACACTTTTTAATTTTCCTTTCTTGCCAACAGCTCTCCCGTTTTTCTTCATTCTTTCCAAGTGAACCAGAACATCACAAGACACAACGATCTCCTCTTCCACCTGAGATAGCCGTTTTTACCTCATCTTTTTACACATATCTCATTTCTCCCTCATTGATATTATTCTCTTTTTTGCCGCGTATGCAATGCAAAAGTTCACTTCCAACTGTTTCAGTTGTTTTATTTTTCTTGTATTTGCATTCTACTTCAAAATATCACTTTCATACAGGAGAAAATGGTTCACAATCCTTTTATACTTTATCATCTTGGCTTTCGTTCATACTCCAAGTCTTCTATGGACACCCAGCCACCTTCCTGACCTCACTGATCTACAACCCAGGTTCTCTCTCGCCCTAAAATATGTGTGTGTCTGTGTGCAAAGGAATTATCTTCCTGATTTACATAACTTGTTTTATTACCATCGATCTGGTTCAAAGTGACAACGAAAGAAAGAGATCTCACTGTGGACTCAGGTCATCGACCAACGCCATTATATTCTCAGCTCCGGACCATTGGCTCCCCAATTGTTGAGTGGTCGAACTCAGTCTCCCTGGTGCCGGTAGGGGACGCCTTCTCATGTGAGGAGTTTCCTCTCTCATTTTATCTAAGGGTTCGGTTATCAAAGGGAAAGATCCGGGAAATTTGGTTGCATGGTATGTTGAGCTTGATGCAAAAAATGAGGGTTTAAGTAAATTTAAAAAAATTTATATATATATATACATATATATACATATATATATATATATATATATATTATATACATATATATATATATATATACATATATATACATATATATACATATATATATATATATATATATATATAAATGTATATATATATATATATTATATATATATATATATATATATGTATATGTATATATACATATATATGTATATATATATATTACATACACATTATGCTTACAATAATCTAAAAACCTCAAAATAGATTCTTATGTGTAATCTTGAGAGAGAGAGAGAGAGAGAGAGAGAGAGAGAGAGAGAGAGAGAGAGAGAGAGAGAGAGAGAGGGGGGGGGGGCGGGAATTTATGCTTCATTAATTCGAACTGGAATCGCAGATGATATTTTATATTCCGGATATTCCGCCAAGTGGGAACGCCCACCGATCCCCCCCCCCCCACCCCCCCCCCCCCCATCTCTTTCTGGGTTCCCGACTGTGGCACTGAGGGTCATTTAATACCTCAGCGGTGAGGATGCCGACCGGAATGTTATGTGCATTGTCTTTATAATTTTTGAAAGCGACATATATATATATATATATATATATATATATATATATATATATATATATATATATATATATATATACATGTATATATATATATTTATATATATATATATAATATATATATATATATATATATATATATATAATTTTTTTTGTACAATTATGGATCTTTGTGGGGGATTTTAAATATCTGGGTGTAAAAAAACGTGCTTTTTACAATATTATGAATGTTTGTAGTTGTCATTCTTGAATTCGAAAAAAACTTCACCTTTAGAGCGGTTGAATATTTGGGTGCAAATACATTTAATTTTCAGGATGTGTTCATATTAGATATTTTTCACTTTAAGTTCGTGCGCATGAGATGAATTTAGTGTACATCCGCTGTTATAATTTTTTTTTTTTGAATGCGACATATTTTTACTTTATTTCATCTTTTTGAATGTGACTGAACATTTTGATGCAAATTTATTTACTATTTATTATGTATTTAGACTTTCACTCTCCATGTCTGCATATATGTGAGAATTTTATGCAGAATTAAAGCACGTATTTTTGAAACGATGTAATGCTCGGAAACAGCAGCAGCCTCATTTCCGAGACTTTTATTTTTATGTTGGTCATACCTGAGTGTTTGAATTTGGAAGGGAAAATGTCATGTTTCAGGACTGCATTTTTTTTTTTTTTTTTGTTTTTTTTTTTTTTTTTTTAAGGCCCAATTGAATAATATTCATGGCAGCTTGACACTCTCACTCTGCCTTGGGAATAATAATGAGGGATTACGGCCTATTGGCATAATTAATCCCACCTCATTTCTGAAACAAAAATGTATTTGGTCCAGAAGAGCAATGTCACCAAAATCATTTTTGTAATTTTTCAACGCTCAGGGTATTACGAAGGCTACAATCATCTGATTACCATAAAAAGAATGAATCATTACGTTCATTCTTATAGCTTCCTTATCGTGAGGGAACAATAATTCATGATTATCGAGTCTGCTTAGTTCTTTTTATTATTTTTTATTTTTTAAGTCACGGTCAATAGAGAGGTCATCAATTAGGATTCTCGGATTATTGGGTTGTTGACTATCGATTTGAAACTCGACCAATACTTTGTTAAACACTTTTTATTTATTTATTTTTGCCAAGGCAAATATGAACATTAGTTGGTATAACCAGACAAACGCTGACAGTCAAATCTATTTTTAGATTTTTCAACTTAAAATTATTTTCTTTTTTTCCCGAACAACAAAATGTATCTCTAATACGGATTAGGTACTGCATCTTATCGCCTGGTTTATAAGTGAGGCGGATGGAAAGGTCCTCGTGTAGGACCTCTGGATTCCGACCAAACAACAGAGATACGTGAGGATCTTATAATAGTGTTGGCTTTTCTAAAAGCAGTTTATCAGTAGATCCGGGGCACTATTTGATGGCATTTATTGTTTCACCAGTAACAAAAGAAATGTGCTTACTTATACACGAGAATCGTTTCTGGTGTTGTAACTGCTTAAGATGACCAGTTAGAAGATGAGATAGAGAGAGTGAGAGAGAGAGTAGAGAGAGAGAATCCTGTTATTCGGTATTCCGTTGAAAACCGAGTATGCCTGGGACTTTCAAATCTTATTCCCAGGTTTTGGAATTTTCCTCCGATGGAAAGAGAATTTTAATGTCAGTCATGCATGATTTTACGTCTTATTATTTGTTTGTTTATTTTATTTTATTACCTTTTTTTTTGTGTAAGTTTTGCTGGACTTTATATTTATTATTTTAGGGATAAAGCACTCTATATACGAAAAGCTCTGAACCGAAGTACGTCCGAGACCGCAAACCTGGCTCCGCCAGGTTGCTCCCCCTCCTAAAAGGTTACATTCCCATTTCTCCCAAGATGTATCATGGTCGTTTTTGTCGTCGTGAGGGCATCGTTCTTACGTTTCATTAATTATTTTTCTTTTTTATAATTTTGGTGATACCCTCTGCCTTTCTAAGGCGGTGTCACAACCCAGCACACTAAACCTTAGACTTACGTAAGGCCAATTGCTGACTGAGTGATTCCATCATACTCCTCACAAATCAGTTTCAAACCGACGACTCAGTGAGGTACCTTAGTTTTTCTTGCGGCTTGACGTTGTAACGAACAAACCCATCTTGAAACAAAATATAAAATAAGGGTGATAGTTTAATTCTTGTAACAAAATTTACATCCCCCCCCATACGTAGCTTTATCACCCAGTAAATAATGATTTATAGATATCGAAAGATAATAATCGGCTGATATTCACATAATGCGTCCAGTACATTTGTATAATAACGTATCAAGATGTTTCCTTACTGATTGATTTACCAATTCCTTTAAACAATGCGTTGACGTACCTGATAATAAAAAAAAACAATTTTATAACCAGACGTCCACGACTAGCATTTTGGATTTGTTTATTTATATATTTATTAGTTTATTTTATTTGAGGGTTGAGAATGCGATTTTAATTGCGGTCCTCTTAATGAAAGTTGATGTTTTTATTTAGTACTGATGATTATAAATAGAGAGGCTAAACCACATTCATAGTGTAATTACAACATGCTAGTTAATTAAAATAACAGCTGGTTTTATTCCCACCACACAGGTCACTCCCTGTTCCTGACAAGTTCAATCTCTAAGGTGGGCTCTCTCGTCTTCTCATCCTTCTCTCTCGTCGTCTCTCCTTCCCTCCGCTACTCTCTCTCTCTCTCTCCAGAAAGGGCCCGCTTAACATTCTGTCACGTATCGCTCGAAAGGGGAATCCCCTGACAGAATGTCAGTCTACAGTTCAAGAGCTGGAGATCATTGGCGCTGTCAGGATCCAGGACTCCAGTATGGATCCTCAGGTATGCGCCTTCTTTTCTCTCTCGCTGATTCTGTTTTGTGTGGGAAGTTATTTACATTGTTTTCTTTTATTTATTTTATCTAATTTTTATTGAACTGGATCTTTCATGTTTCCTTTTTAATCAGTTAAGTATTTCCTTTAACCAGATCATTCTAGTGTTCATTATTATTTATTATTATGATTAATTATTATTATTGATTATTATTATTATTATTATATTATTATTATATCCTTCAATGAAACACGGACATTTATTTGGTCGTCGTCTTCAACATAAAACAAGAAAGATTAGTTAATTTTTACAAAAACGAAAAGATTATTTAGATTATGTATTTGTCTTCCGACAAGACGAATGGAGGTAGAATTACCATAAGATGAACAGTTTTTTTTTTGTAAAGCGTTGTCTGCATTAGTAACTCTGAAGCCAGTGGTTTCCATTGGGCCCCTCTAGTTTTCCAGTGAAATGTAGATGGAACGACGGATAAAGTACAAAGCATTCTTTCTCACTCTAGAGTGGAATGTTGCGTCCTAGGCCTGTTTTGGCAGATGACTTTCGACGTAATTAAAAGTACTGCGCACATACTAAAATGGCTGTTTACGATGTGAATATTTGAATGAAATTATATGCAGCTGCCGACTACCCTCAATTGTTTTAAACATAATGAATGGAACGTTTCCTGGTTCGAAAATCTCAACTAAACATTGTTCTTTGTGAACACAATAGACTTGTTACACACACACCACTCACACTCACTGCACACACACACACACACACCACACGCACACACACACACACACACACAACATATATATATAGGTATATATATATATATATATATATAGTGTTATAAATATATTTATATATATATAAGAGATCCTCACGTGAAAATGAAAGAAGGAGGTTAGCAAAGCACTTTCAACTTTTAGTCCGTTAGATGACTTTGGAATAAAAGTTCAGTCATTGTGGGTACCTCCTTCTTTCATTTTCACGTGAGGATCCTCTTCTATACTTCACCTCACGGGATAGGTACATTGTGGAATTGCAAGATATATATAGTATGTGGTGCGCCAGTCTTGAGTTAAGCAGTGCATTATATTCCTGATGGGTGGTTAATTGTGGTTGAACTCCATCCAAGGTTGACAAATCACAATGCTTGTAACCAATATAATAGTTATCACCCTGCTGACTTGCAAACAACACTACTCATCACTACCTGCAATACACACCCGCACACCAACATACACACAGAACAAACAGAAACACACCCTGCTACTACTACACATGGTTTATTGCAAGTTATTCCCAACTTTATATATATATATATATATTATATTATATAAATATATATATATAATTATATATATAGTATTATCTATATATATATATAAAGGGACTTGTACAGGCTCTCCTTCTCTTCAGTTTTATAATTTGTTTAGAATTACAAAAAATTTTCTCATGAAATTCAAAGAGTTCCAGAGTCCATTGGTGCCTTCACAAAAAAAAAGTTCAGTGCTCCGCCACAAAACAATTTTTTTTGAGTCATGTTGGCTTTTCATTTCAAATTTTGTCGCTTTGAAAACCAATTTATCTTTCATTCTGTTTGTATACTAAGTGTTTATCATTTCTTTTGAGGAATTCGTTTGATATTCCTTTGTGTCGCCTTTCTGACTTCATTTTCGCGCACGACGGCATTTATTTCCGTTGCTCCATTTCGGACATTTTCCTTAAGTCCATCGATACTCGGATTTGTTGCTATTGTCCCTCAGAGGTTCTTGTTTTACCTTTGTAGGCTGTAGTGCGACTTAGTTTGGAGAAGCCGTTCCATTCTCTCTCTCTCTCTCTCTCTCTTCTCCTTCTCTCTCTCTCTCGCTCTCCGTCTCGTCTCTCTCTCTATACCTTGTACTAAGAATGACAAGATTTGTACTATGGAAAATATTGATTATTTATACGTGTTTCCAAAAAAAAAAACGGTTTTAGTTATGGTTTATGCTATAAATACATTATATTCATACAGACACACATATATATGTAATGATTCACATAATAAAAAATATGGAATGTTAATCCCGTATATATATCAAAGACTAAACTAAAGGAGGTCAACAGATTGTTTGCAGGAATGTGATCACTAGAGACGCTAAAGATGACGTATTTACAAAAAGTATGCTAAGTTGATCCATGGCCGTCACCTGTTGTCATTCAATTGTTTTTATAAACTTGTAGTCCCAGCTTCCTCATTGAGACAAACCCCGTTACTATAGCTCAAGCGGCCTACGTGATTATAACTATATCATCTGAAATTGTATGTTCCGTATGTAACTATTGTCATCTGATGTATGTTCATATGTTACGAGCCTACTATCCTGCTTCCTTCATAACTTGTAACCGAATGGTAGGAGAAGAGTTTAGCAGTTAGACTATCGTCATTAAAGACCTGTACGCTCTTTACCCTAATCTTTATCATGTAAGAGAATAGAAATTGAGCCATCATCATGTGCAGGAGCGATCAATCTATCGTCATTAGAACTTGTACCAATCATGACCATGATCTTCACCATGTAAATTCAGGAAAGATATAGAAGTATTGTTTTGTACTTCGTGGTTTCTACTGAGTGTATCCTCACCTCATCATCGAATCATTCATGAGTTTAACACATAGTGTCGCACAGATGGTCAGAATTGCCTAATCGTGGACAAAACTCTCAGGTGATAACGATCCCTATACTTGAAACCCAGTGTATTTGAACATCTTCAAATTAATAAATGCAGAATTAAACATAAGAAAAGGGCTATTCTAACCATACATACATTTTTGAGTATTACTATTGGACCTTCTTAAATCAGTAAAATGTATAACACTAGTCACAGTAGAAAAGGGATTTTTATAGCATTATAAAAAAATATTAAAACTATATATACATATATGATTCATGAAAAAATAAAGAAATACAAGAGTGACACGATATTTCATGAAAAAATGAAGAATACGAGAGCACGATTAATATTTTCGGACTATGACAGGAATTAACCCAAGTATACTTTAAAGAAAATAAAACTAGTCGCTTTTAAGTGTCCCATCACAGTCAAAATCACAATCACTATCAATCAGTCATGTTACCAACGCATTACGTCTGAGTGTCACTTGGCAATATTCATTATCACTGTCCTTTCCCCACCACCTCATTTCCAGACTGTTCGGGTGTATTGGGATCACTCATTGAACATGGGTGATGCTTCATAGAAGGGAAATAGGACTTTCGGTGATAAACGGAGTCGCTTTTCTTATGTTGTAATCCCTCGTGTCGCAGCTGGTCCGCACGAAATTTTTTGCTGAATTATGAAAGTTTATGTACTAAAATTGCCCAGATGGCAAATACATTGGGTGGAATACAGTGGGAATACCTTTCAAAATCTGCAATAACTTTAGTCCTAAAGATTTCTATGTGCTTTGTCGTTTCCAGAATATATTGTCGCCTATGTATGTATTGTAATTTGTCTTTAAAGGTATTTCTTACCAAGCTTGAAGTATAAATTTCTTCACCAGATATTAAGAAATATGAAGCATTAAATATATCCTCAATATTTTTCCATCAGTTTTATGACCCACTTTAAACTTGCAACTTCGTCCTCTCTTGTTGCCTTAACATCACTTGAAGATGAAATACCGAAAAACATCATTAATCTGCAATCAGTGGAAATTGGATTTTTGGCCACGATTTCGTGATCCTAGGACCTGTGCTTCGTCCCTAACCAATAATAATAATACCGACTTCGAGTGATCTACAACCGCCAAGACCACTCCCGTATGGAATATGGAAGTGCAATACCACCGACTTAGCGTAAGATTATCGCATGTCTAACATTACCTCATAGGGCGCCTTATTATACACGGCAACAGCCCTAAAAAGTGGTGGAATATATATAACAAACAGTTAGCATAAAATCAACGAATCACTCAGCATAAACATTAATAATTTTTAATCAAGTTCCATATATGAAATTTTTATCAGTATCAATATGCTTTTATCATGTTAATCTTCTCTATGCGATATCATCGATGTACATCAGTTAGTTCTGTATGCATATGTATCATTAAAGAGATGAAGTTGAAAAACTTGTATCAGTATTAATCACGTGATCACTATTTTTACGAGATATCATATGCTATAATGTCTAATATTTTCTACTTGATCTGTATTGTGTGTACACCAGGAATTTTTTTACTTATAAGTATTTTCTATTATCTATAAATATTCCATAGTGTCTTGTATCACACTCCTATAGTCCAATCCAAGTCAAGTTGTGAAGTAATATCAGTGGTTGGTTTTGTGGTAGCTGACCGAGCTTTTTATGTATGATTACATAATAAAAATATGAAATGTTAGTCCCATATATATAAAATACAAACTAAAGAGGTCACCAATGCTTTGCAGAATGTGATCACACTAGAGACGCGTAAGATGACGTATACAATACAATAGGCTAAGTTGACATGCCGTCACCTGTTATCATTCATTGGTTAATAACTTTAGTCCAAGCTCCCTTCTTAGACAACTACCGCGAACCTATAATTCAAACAGCCTACGTGATCTGTAGCGTGTCTCATTTGATCGGTGTTTCGTATGTAACTATGTCATCTGATTGTATGTTCCATATGTTCGAGCTACTGTCTGTTCCTTTATGACTGGTAACCGAGATGGTTAGTAAATGGAGAATAGAGTTAGCTATCGCATTAAAAGACCTGTACCTTCTTTACCTAAGCTTTATATAGTAGAGAGAATAGGAATTAGCCATCTCATTGCAGAAGCAATCAAGCTATCGTCATTAGAGACTTTACAATCCCTACTTGATCCATCACCCATTTAAATTCAGAAGAATTAAGTATTTTTGTTACTTCGTGTTTCTACTAGATCCTCACCTCATCATCGATCATCATGAGTTTAACACATCGTCGTCTAACCAAAGAGATAATACCAGACTTCGTAATTGATCTACAACCTCAAGACACACCATTGATTTTTAAGTGCAATACCATACCGAACCTAGCGTAAGATTAAGGCAAGTCTAACATTACCTCATAGGGCGCCTTATTATACAAGGCACAACCCTAAACATATAGTATGTGTATACACACACAGATATATATATATATATATATATTTATATTTATATAATATATATATATATATTATCTAGATATATATATAATATCTGTGTGTGTGTTGTGTGGTGTGTGTTATGGATTACTGAAAGTATTGCCGATTATTAAAAAGCCCCCAAAAAAAAAAAAAACTTTCACAGCTTCCACACCATCTGTCCCGATGCCTGATATTTAGCAAGGAACCTAAACAACGAGGGCGGCCCTGGGTTAGTTTACTTTCGTCGGAAGTCCATTTAAAAAATCAAAAGAGGAAAGAAAATCCTATAAAAATTACCCCGTATCGTATTTACATCATTACTGAATTACGAGGTTAGTTCTGATTAATTTACCTAGGGCCTTATCTGTCTCTTGTTTCCAACCCGCAACCCCCCCCCCCCCCCCCCCTTCTCTCTCTCTCTCTCTCTCTCTCTCTTGTAGATCTTCCGAACCCTGAAGAAATAACATGATGGGCGTGTTTTATAAAATAATACGTTTTGGCCCACCGTAGGGAGTTTGTGCACCTGGCGGTGTTAATTTTGAATTTTTTAATCCCTCTATTTAAGGCTGACTTCGTTGTACAAGAGGAAAGAGTCTTTAATTACCAGATATATGATAATATAATTGGTCCTTAAAACCGTGATGAATAGAATGAACTGACACAGACGCTTTTAGTTGTTAACAGGTAGTGAACAATTAAAATACTGTTTTCGGTCAGTTTATTGCATCATTGGTAGTTGTTCCTTTTGCCCTTAAATAATTGATGATTTTATAATTTTAAAAAGGAAAGTATATGTATTCAACTTAGAATAAGAGAAACGAGTAAATCCAAGCTATACGGGTGATAGTTACTTTTTCTCGCAAACCCAGTTAAAATGACAATAAGTAATGATAAGGTGATGAATTAACGAGGATAAGCTTAGTATATTAGTAGTAGGAATTCATGACGGTATGACATTCTTTTTCTCCTGATCATCGCTTATGTTGTTCTACTATTTTGATTAACTCTGATCACAAATAGAAAATAATCAAACATTCCGTTTTATGGCAAAAAAAAATCACATACAATTAAATTACTTTGGAAGTTCTACTTTTTCTGAGCGGAATTAAATCAGAAAATTGACGTCCATAAATTTCTCCGTTTCAACGATTATATTTCTGCCCTTATAAATTGCAGCGCTACATTAAGCCAGAGCTATTTTATTGCTTCACTATCAAGACTTTCGGAATATATCGACTTTCGTTATTTCTGTTTTATTTTCTGAGCTTTTCGTTGTTAGCGTTTTTTTTTTATATTTTTATTTCTTTTACTTTGTCAGTTTTATTTTTGCCTTAATTCCTTGCATGCGTTTTAAATGAATGACTATTTTTTTTTGTGTGTGTGGTTTTTTTTTTTTTTTTTTTTTTTTTTTTTTTTTGTATCTGTTTCTAGCTGCTTCGTGTAAAATAGTACCTTGTTCTTGAAAAGTATTGAAAAAGTGAGTTTACAAATTTCCTGTAGCGAAGTCCTTTTGTGGGGTGTCACTTTCTTGACGTTCTAAACCCTCTCGCATATTATTCTTCCAAGGAGAAAGCATTTCACACGACTTTACTAGCTTTTTTTAAAGGTTTTTATGTTTTTTTTTTTAATTTGAAAAGGAAAAAAAAAAAAAAAAAAAAAAAACAATTGTCGCTTCCACACGTCTAGCGTTGAGAGATAGATCCTGGATTTTGAGAAAAAAGCTGGAATTCTTCACACACACAATACCGAAAAAAAAAATTTTTTTAACCCCCCTAACCCCCTAACCCCGAAATCCTTTTAATTCGGGCATTAACATAATCACCCACCAACACCCCCACTTTTTTCTTATGCCAAACTTTTTACCTACCTTCTTCTCTATATAAAATAAACATTATTAGTGTAAAGTTCCTATGATATTGTTCCTCTACATAAATATCAGTCATATTCCCACTGAGATTTGTCCTCTCAGGTTCTTCGTTCTCATCTCGAGCAAAGTAAAAATGTCAGTTTTTCAGATCTTGTCATGTGTTTCTTGGCAAATTTCCCGCCCTGACACCCCCCGCCCCCCAAAAAAAGAAAAAAAGACAAAATGCCTGGCTCGTCACATATACAAAGGAAATAATAAAAATTGTAACACTCGTTTTCCACTCATAATCCGATGTCGCAATAGCATTTTGTATGTCTTAGTGTTATTACATCTTATGTACTGAGGGTTGCAATCACCTCAGCCGTAACATAATCCAACACATTTTGGAATCCTCCATTTGCCTCCCCACAAATCATCCACCAGACAACGCCACATATAAGTGCTGCTTGCTGCTCTGGTAAAAAAAAAAACACAACTCCCAGGAGCCGGCGAACGACCTTCGCTAGCAATTCCCCGCACTTTACAGCACCCTTCTTGGAGATGAAGGGCTGCCTTAACGGCCCCTTATTGAAGGCCAAATAGGTCAGTGGCGGGCGGCTTACAGTCTAATAATGGTTCCCGTTAATCTTCTTAGGGATTCCTTCGCGTTATTGTACATGACGGGGCAAAATGGCATCGTTGCAGAGGTTCTTCTGAGGCACGGAAGTAAGGCGCCCCCTTGGTTAGATGACGTTTATGGGCAGTTGCGAGATTTTCTTATTCTTTCCGTTTCTGAAGCTTTGATGATCATAGGAACGTTAGGAGAAAGTCGGGATCTTGTTGTCTGTTGAGAGACGAAACGTCAATTGAGATGTTGAAAGCTCGAACTTTTAGTCTTTCATAGGGAACTTTTCCTCCTATGTATAGCTTTTACATCTTTAGATACGAATTCTAAATCATGCAAAAAAAATGACTGGTTTTTTTCATCTTTTGTGTGATTGAAGTATTTTTTTGGTCTCCATCACATTTGATTTGATATGATATTTAGTTCTGGTGTTTCTTAATAGTCCTGTAATTTCCAGTAAGGTTTTGTTATGTTATGTTCTATATTACAATATGCAGTTTGGCTATATTTCTTCTTGCACGTAATCTGTTTGATAAAATTTATCCAAGTTCATGAATTGAACGCCCTAATATCTGTCATCGTGATTGTTGATGGCTGATTTATTTTTTTTTATTTTATTATTCCTAACCGATGGAGAACATCTTCTATTTTCATCTTAGCTTTTTTTTGGCGACTAATTTTGTGAATAAAAATTCTTAGACCGCTCCTCGAATGATGTCATTAAATCGTAAATTAATTTGCTTTTTCGAGAATTTAATAGAGAAATCATTTGCTTTTCTTGATTACTTTCAGGCTCCTTCATTTGAGAAAATCTAAGAAAACAAGAAACGTTTCATATTTTTCATTTCGAAAAAATGGGCCACGAACCCCCCCGGAGGGTTCCCCCCCACCCCCCCCCCCCCCCCCACAATAGGAGTAACTGTTAAGAAAACAAGACCGAATTGTTTTCCTTTTCTAGTTGAGTAGTCAACAGTTTTTCTCGTATTTACACATCGCCGGGAATCGGTCTCTTCGTCTCGGTTAGGGGATCTATGCAATGAAGACGCGACAAAAAAGAAGAGAGAAAAAAAAAAAAAGTTCCCAAACGCCTTTTCAACTCGATAAGTTGAAATGAAGTTAAAATCTTTTAATTAATTGTCCAGCAGGTCTTATCTGAGTCTTTCCATCTCGTTTACGCTCCTCTCTCTCTCTCTCTCTCTTGCTCTCTCTCTCTCTCCTCTCTCTCTCTCTGCCTTTATGTTTTAATAACTCGGAAAATAACGCTCGATTTGTCGCATCGAGGCGAACAATATTTTCGTGTGTGTTACATCTTTGTTGTCTGTTTATACTGTAAGGATACTGCCTACAATCTTCCAATAATACCATGACCTAAGCGTGACAAGTTCTTTCATATATAACTTGACAAATACGAAAACGGATCTTCCAATATCCACCCAGGACATTCTCGTAGTCTCCTACAAGCGCCGTTATTAAAACCCTAAATCAACCCTCCCCGTTGTTTACCCCACAAAACAGAAATTTATATAGAAACATATTTTTATGGGTGTGTAACTCCGCGTGTTTGCGACGACGCGTACTTTATGTATTCCCTTGTGGAGTCTGTGATTTCCGTCTCTTTTTTCGCGAGTTTGTGAAACTCAACATTGAAAATTTGATTTTTTTTTTCCTCGCCATTAATTTGATCTTTATCTGTGATTGGTGGTGTTTCTTTTGTGCTGTCGAGGGATGATAAAAAGTAGTTTTTCTGTGTAAATAATATACAAGAATTTCCTACATTTATCGCATAATTTTGAGCTGAATAATTTCTATTCTCTTATTATTACAGGGGCACAACATTAGGTTGACGTATGTGAGATCCAAGGGGGGGAATAGATGTATAGATTATTTATCGTTTATTATTTTTCGATTTCACATTCTAAATCGAATTTCAGTTACTTGCTATGTAGCAATTTTTCAAATTCGGAATTTTTATTATTGTCGCAAATCACTATTGTGTTAAGAATGATACAGTGTTGTGTGATTTTCATTCAGACTCCATATAATTATGTCACAATGTCATATGCTATTATTTGGCTTATTAGTTTAAACAACTGACAATAATTTAGTTCTTGTCAAGAAGGAAGACGAGTAAATATTACTTGAAATTTTAACCGGACTTATCAAGTTACAATCAGATCTCCCTTTGGTGTTTGTTAAACCCCATAAAGTCTATGCAAGTTTCCCTAATATTTTCCACTTCCTATTAATGCCGTTTTGCATTGTTTTGTTTCAGGAATTGCAACCTATTCAACATTGGGTCCTTATTTCCATTGACAGACATCTGACTTGATCTTTGCCTTAGTTGTCGTTCTCTCTGAGATGGATAACCGTCCCCACCCCTCTCTCTCTAATTATTATACATTATATATATATATATATATATATAATATATACATCTGTAATATATAATGATATAGATATATATATATATAATTAGTATATATATATATCATCTAATATATATATATTATATAGTATGCATTATACATACATACCCCACACACACACACACACCACACACACATATATATATATATATTATATATTATATATATAATATATATATAGTAATATTAAGTTATAAGTTTACTTGGGTACTTCTCCTATTGTTCCACTTACTTTTCTTCCCCCGTTTCTCCCTTCTTCTCGCTCAGCCACCCCTTATACCGCCCCATACCCACACCCCCCCCCTTGAAGTCTCACTGTTCCTCCTGAAGGATTATTTTGGCAACCGCTTGGCCTCGCAGATGCCCAGTCCTCAAAAATGGGCAAGAAGCTTTTTGCTTGAAGAACTTCTGGAGTTTTGAAGTGATTGCTGATATGTTTTACCTCAGAAGACTTTGTTAGGCATTTATTTATTTATTTGATTATTCTTTAGTTTGCTTTACTTTCGTTTCTCTGTTGCGTATTTTCATCATTCATTGGTCACTTAGACGTATTTTATTTATTCTATTTACAAGTGACCTGTTTTTCTATTCGTCCATTTGAATTCCACTGCAAAGGTAAAAATCACAACACGAATACGGGGGTTCATTTCGCGAATAATACTTTCATTTTTTCAAACTCGATGGAAACTGCACATTTCTGCTTATAAATATGACCTCCTTAGCCACCTTGGGAGCTTGACTTTTTCGCTACTTTGTTCATTTTTCTTGTGACGATTTAGAATGTATGAACCTTTGTATGAATTTGATGCTCACTATGCATTGATTTTTTTGTTAGAAAAAAAAAAAATATTCTAATCATAGTTTGCCTTTGTGGATTGCTTCATAAAGCATTTCAACCTAGGTTCAGATTAAAAAAGTCTCATGTGTCAATTGATCAAGGCAAAGATATTATAGTCCAACAGACAATCCTTGAATTTAATTCCTGTTGTCGCTTGAACAGGTTAAGTAGTCAGCTTTTTCGGCGTCCTTTTATAAAGAGAAAAAAATATATGTTTATTGCACTGCAGACAAGGTTTTATTTGCACAGATACCAAAGGTACGGGCAAGCTATAACCTTTTTTTGCCCAGACGAAAAACAAGATGAGTAAATAATGATAAACTTGAAAAGTAGGCGGAAGAAGAGACATACCATACAGTCAAATTCGAAACTTTCACCGAGCACTTTACGTATTGGGCAACCCACTGCCGACCTCTTTGACTGCAAAAGTACGACCATGGTCACATCGGAATATTGAGATTTGAATGTATCTATTCACACCGCCGAGGAGAGGCTAGTCAGGTTGTCAAACCTCTATTAATATAACAGGATAAAGAAGGAAAATAAATCTCACCGTATATTTCTGTAATGGGGAAAGTCAGTGGATAAGGCAGTAAGAGAGACGAGTGAAGTATGTCCTCTTGTTGTGCTTGAAGACCTCATAACGGAAGGCATGATGTCCCCTCAAATGGAACTTTATGTGGCATTCGGAATGAAATGTCTGCAAGTCGGAATCGTCTCCACAAAGGGCTCGGAAACGTCGCTGGCTGAATGACCTCGCGAGTTTGGTTCTTGTGGGTTTTTAGACGACAAAAGTATGTTCGGAACTCGTGCCTGTACTTTCCGACTTTAGTGTTCGTTTGGAAGTGGATTAAAGCGGAAAAACATAAAAGAAAGTCCTCCGGTAATAAACCCAGTAATGATGCAGGACCACACACAACACACACACACACCCACACACACACACACACACACACACACATTATATATATATATATATATATATATATATTATATAGTATTATATATATATATATATATATATATTTATTATATATGTTATTATTATATATATATATATATATATATTATAATATAGTATATATATATTAATATAGATATATATTATATATATATATATATGTATTTATGTATGTATAACTGAATCACGAATGTTAGGTACGTGATAAATCCATAAATAAGTTATATGCCCCGATGGAAAATAAACAACGGAGTATCCGCGAGATGTTTCGACATTCAAACGTCCTTTACTTACATGAGGAAATGACATACACGAAAGGTCGTATAACTGACAGATAGGATTCTAAGAGAGATTATTACCCCTAGAATCCGACACACCTTGAAATGAAGTAACTCCCAAAAAAGCAAAACATGGTTTACAATTAAAGTTTAAGACAATCTGCTCAGACACAAGGCAAGACTAAATTAAAGATTATTATAGGAGACAGCTATTCAGAACCTTTTGGTAAATAAAAACTTATTCACAATACATACTAAACATACATATAACAACGAAATATCTCTAAGGCAACTAATTTTTTCTTTAAGTCTGTAATTATATCTTTGAGGTCATTCTTAAACATGTTACAAATACAAGGGTCTAAATGAAACAGGCCACGGCGTAATATTGAATTACACGAGAAGTAAGTTGTCATTAAAAGCAGATACTAAAAGATTTCGTGTAATATATCTTTTGACTTGCAATTACTGAAATATATATATATATAGATTATATATATATTTATAATATATATCATATATATTTATATCTATATAGATTGCTATCGTATCTCTGTGGTGTGTGTGCTGTGGTGTGTGTGTGTATCTATCTATAATCTATATTATAATATATATATATATATATATATAAGATTCTAATATGATCTATCTATAATATATCACACCACATCACACTCATATATATATTCTTATATAAATATATCTATATATATAAGTATATTATATATATATATATAGGCTATAAATGTGTGTGTTGTCCATTGCGCGTACGAGTTTTGTAATAAATATGTATATATGGATGGTTAGTATGCGTTTCAACTATGCTTTGTGTAATATGCATTTATATACCTTAGAATTAAGGCTTTTGTTGTACGTACACTGGAATATGCTACATTTCCATATTCACATGACCCAACAAAATGAATGATAACGAAACTTGCATAATGTATCTTGAGAAGCCACGTTGATTCCACCCGTCCCATTTTTCCAAAGGCTCCCGACTTTGCGGGAGCAGCAGCAGTATCCAATCCTTCACGTCCTTAATCCCCGAGTACAGCCCGGTCCTTTTCTGGTCGTACGTTCTCCTTGAACTAACTCGGTAAATATCCCGGCAGGGAGCCGACGGATCTCGCGTCTAGTCCAGGCTTTCTCCTCTCAGACATCCGAGCCAAAGAACTTCCGACGATTTTCTACCGATGAGCGTTTCAGCAGTCGTGTTCACAGGCACGCCAGTGAGTTATATGCTTTATCCCAGTTCCCCTCAAAGTTTTTTTTAGTTATTTATTTTTTTTTTTCCGGGCGTTCGGATCGTCTTCGGCGTCTGGATCTTGTAGAATAATGGGATGTTTTTACTTTTCTATATTTCTTCGTTGGCTATCGAAGTAACCAGCCCATTTTTCCTCGTAGCTTCATAGTAATAAAAATTTTTTTTTTATTTATCTTTAATTTTCCTTTCTTTCTCAATTATGATTTGAAATCGAACGGGCCGTTTTTCCTATCTTCAGTTATTTGTTTAATTTCCAATTATCCTCATAATTTACGAAAATCGCGATAATTGTAATCCCTTATCTTTCTTACTGTAGATTACCTTATTCATATCTCATGAATGCTCCTTTTGCTATTGGGCAAACCAGATACCTCCTAATGATATAATGGTAAGAAGTCGATAGGAATTGAATAATAATCCTAAAAATATCGCTACGGGGGAAAGTCAATAATCATTAAAGTCAAATTCCTGTGCTTTATAACTATAATAATAATAATAATATTTTGTTAAAGTGATGGCAGCATCAGTGAATTGATTTTATATAGGGTCTTTTCAATTCTTCTTATATTCTCTTCTTCTCATCAGGGCTATATTTGCTAACTGCTGGCCGATGTTGCATATCGTCGGTTGAAAGAAATGTTTTTCTAAAAAATATATAATTTATTGATATGGCTACAAAGTGGTTAACAAATCTTAGTCTAAAGGGTGTTTTAACGATTCCAACGTTTCCACCGTTATCATCAGGTTCATTCATTTTCAAGAAAGTGTGCTGAACTGATTTGAAATGGGGTCGTGTTCGGCGGTGTATTTATTGTGTCCCAGTGCTCTTTCCTGATGGGCGCTTGCAGTTTTCATATTGGCTGAACATAGGATAAAGTCCCTTGATTAAAGCCGTCTTGCAGAGGTGAAGCTTCGCACTGCTCTCTCGTGCGGACGCTGTAGACTGGGACGTAATATTGGGAAGGTCATTGCCGATAGACGGGGGCACCTGATTTGGCCCGTTCGCTCGGCTCTATGGTGCTGGCGGTGCGGCGTCCCTTCGTGCCACGTCGGGAGGATTGAAGTCTCTTGGGTGGTTGTTGAGGCTGGTCTCCCTCCTTCCCGATGTGTGGGCCTTCCTAAGAGGCGGAGGCGACGGTGGTCTCTGCCTTATCGATAATTCTGATATTAGGAATATGTCATTCCTAATTATCCTGGTATTGTGGACTGTTTTTGGCATTATTACATGGGTGCGCCTTCTGAGCTGTGGCAAGATATCCTTCTTCTTCGAAAATCGCATAGGTCGTCCATATACCAATGTACGCGCCGGGGCATTCCCGGACAGGGCTTTGACTTGTAGACTAACGTTAGTTTTCTTGAGAGGGTCCTGCAACACGGTGGCTGGATTGTTTTTTCATAATCAGGCCACATGGTCCTTTCCTTGCCTCGTGTAGTAAATTATTAGTTTTTTCCACTTTTTTTCGCAGGGTCCGTGGGGAGCGTTCCTTTCTATAATTGTACGAGGACCTCGCTCGTCCTCTTTGTTATTTTCTTATGAAGACGCCCTTGTAAAAGAGAGGTGACGTCTTCAAGGGCGGCGAGGACGAGGCTCCTGCTTGATTACCACGTTAACGATGTTTCTGCGAATGCTTTAGTGATTTCCCGGTTGGAATAACCCGTTGTTTAAATTAAAACTTGGGCAACACGTTTCTAATTCAGTGGTGCGTGTCCTTCCACGAAAGGCTAGTGCGTGAGAGAGCTCTCCTGATGAAGGCGCTGATCGCAGTGGTGCGCTTTGTATCTCTCTGGACACTCGCTCTCGCCGTTCAGTCACATGCCCCGGTGTTCGTGGTTTTCGTATACACCGTGTTACCGAAGCGCTCCTCTTGTTTGCCCGACCGAAGGACGTCAGGAAGTGGGGAGGCGAGACGATCGACGGCACTGATTTTCGATGGTTGAAGTTGAATTCTGCTGTGGTCTTGGAAGGCTTCCTGCGACATAAGCCTTTCCACGCCACAGCAGACTCAACTTCCTCATCGAACATTGCCGTGACCGTCCGCCTCCCTTCCTTGATCGTCCTCGTCGTGCAACAAGAGTGAGACGCTTCGTAACACAGGTTGTATACGAAACCCATCGAACCTGGGCATGTGCCCTGAACGGCGAGTATGCGTGGTGTCCAGAGAGATACAACGCACTGCGATCAGCGCCTTCATCGGAGAGCTCTCTCACACTGCTCTTCTGTGGAAGGACCGCACACTGAATTAGAACGTGTTGCCCAAGGTTTAATTATCAAACGGGTATTCCAACCGGAACATCACTAAATGCATTCTCAGAAATCATCGATAAGTGGTATCAGCAGAGCCTGCGTCCCGCCGCCCTTGAAAGACGTCCTCCTCTTACAAGGGAGTGATTTCATAAGAAATACAAGAGGACGAGCGAGTCCCTTCGTACCATTCATATAAAGGACGTCTCCCCACGACCCTGCGAAAAGTGAAACTAATTATTTACTACAATGAAGCAAGGGGGAAAAGACCAGTGGCCTGATTATGAAAAACAATCCAGCCCCTCGTGTTGCATGGACCCTCCTCCAGAAAACTAACGTTTTGTCGTACCAGTACAAATGCCCTGTCACGGAATGCCCCGGCGCTTACATTGGGTGTAATACGACTAATGCGATTTTCGAAAGAGGCTATCCTGCCACCTCAGGAAGGCGCCATCCATAATCTGCCAAAAACGTCCCACAATACCAGGTAATTAGGAATGAACATATTACCTAATATCAGAATTATCGGATAAGGCAGCATACCAGCCGTCGCCTCCGCCTCTTGGAGGCCCTACACATCGGGAAGGAAGCCCAGCCTCACCACCACCCAAGAGACTTCAACTCCATCCCGACGGTGCACGAAGGGCCCGCCCGCCATTCACCATAGAGCCGATCGAACGGCCAATTCAGTGCCCCCGTCTATCGGCAATGACCTTCCCTCTACGCTCCAGTCTCCAGCGTCCGGCACGAGAAGAGCAGTTCGATCTTCCACCTCTGCAAGACGGCTTGACTACGGGACTTAATCCTCTGTTCAGCCAATGAAACTGCAGCGCGCCATCATACAATAGCACCTGGGACACAATAAATACCGCGAACGACCCCATTTCAATCAGTTTCAAGCTCACCTTTCCTTGAAAATAACCGATTATAGGTTGGAAACGTTGGAATTCCGATTACACCCTTAGACTAGAATTTGTTACCACTTTTGTGTTATCATATCAATAAATTATTATTTTGAGAAACTTTTCATTTCACCGAGATATGAACTCCGGCCTAGCTATTAGCAAATATCAGCACCTCTAGATGAGAAGAGGATAATAATAAGAATTGAAAAGACCTATATAAATCAATTCAACTATGCTAGCCATCATATTTAACAAAACATGTTTGAGAGAGGGTTCTCCTACCTTCATATAATAATAATAAATATAATATAATAATAATAATCATAATAATAATAAAATAATAATAATCAATGTACAAAAGTGAGTCGAACCCACAAGCTAAATTCCCCCGGCCCAGATACCTCCGAAGAAACTAAAAGACGAAAAACAAGCGGAAATAGAGATTTTTCTTGTCGACAAATATTTCCAGCAGTTTGAAGAATTCCATCCGACGAAAGAGATTGGAATTTTGCAATCGAAAATCTCGTTTTCTCATCACTGTAAAATTCTCTGTCATGAAGACTTTTAAAGCCTTTTGAGAATGTTTAAAGGATGGTCGGTTTGTGGTATCCTGCTTTCCTGCATGTTAACAGTAGTCTCAGTCTCAAAAGCTTTTTATGTTTGGCTATTTATTCTAGTGTTTTAAAGTATGATATATAGTGAATTATTTTTAGCATTTCATTTCCATTGTTGTAAATAAAGTACTTGATAGTTTTTCTTAAATCGTGCTATTAGGGTAACTTTTAGTTTTCTGGAAAGAAACATTGCACTGGGCTTTGGGGTCTGTCCGTCCCACTTTTTCTTACATCCGCGCCTCTAGATCGTTAACTCTACAGAGGCTAAGAGGGCTACAATTGTATGTTAATCACACCACCCTCCAAATGATCAAACATACGCAATTGCAGCCTTGTACTCTCTGTAAGTTTTTTCATTTATTGTAAGTTTAAAGTTAGCCATAATCGGCGTCTGGCAACGATATAGGCCAGGGCACCACCATGCCGTGCTTATTTCATGGCTACGGCGCATACAGCGATTATACGAGACCATGAAAGATTTGATCTATTGTTCGGTTGGCCTTGATTAATACCACTATCACAGAAAACCTCAATTCCTCCTTTTGAAACTCCATACGCAGTTTTTTTACTTTAATTTATTTATTATTTATTTATTTATTTATTTATTTATTTTATTTCTTACTTAATCGCTATAAAAGTTGGCGAATTAATGGCAGATCTCGTCTAAAATGTTCTGCTGAGGCATCACACATACATTAAGATATTTTTTTATATAGTAGGGAATAGAGAATTTACTCTGATATTGATGGCCCTTGTCAAGTATAAAAAAGATGCCAATCCCCTTTTTTGAACAGAAGCTGAATTGGTTAGTTTATCTCTTATTTCCACAAAATTAACCGTTTTCAAGAGAGAAGCATAATGATATGCCATCCTTCATATGTTTACGACTGTAAATTATAGAAAAACATCCACCCTGACGGATTTCCTGCCTCTGTAACATTAAAATACTGGTAAACCGAAAACTTGTAAGATGAACAAGCAATCTTAAAATAGTTTAAGATGTGATCTGTCATAAAGCCTATACATATGGAAAGTTACAATGAACTACTTCTTTCCATCTGTCTGTTTTTCAAGAAAGACTCAGGATCGCTTTATAGTTACACATATTATATTTAAAACTTTATTCAATGGACACTCTCCAGGCCCAGTATGATCACCTTTGTGAGACTTCTCACTGGGGATTGTTGGCGAAAGTCCGACTCTTTGTTTCGGGTTAAACGCGATTTCTTTCTGTAAGGAATCTACATCAGGCGAGAAATTTAGAGTTAGAGCTTTCCGAAGCCTTTGTTGCCAAAGCGTTTACTTCTATTGAATGGGCTCTATTCCGTATATTCAATAGATGTTCATCTCAGTTCGAAAATTTCCCCCCCCTCCCTCTTTCCTCCCCTCCCCCCTCCCTTCCAGCTTCCTCTCCCACCCCCCTCCTCATCCCTCCTCCACCCCTACCCGCTTCTCCCCTCCCTTCCCTCGCTCCCTCCTCTCCTCGGCTACCTTCTAGTCTTTCCTCCCGCCCTTCCCGCTTCCCTTTTGAAATTGTCTTTATAAATATGGAGTAAAATAAATGGTTTACCTATTCTTTAAAACTCGTTTTCTTTCATATTTTATGCCCCATGGCCTTTTTCATTCCCCCTGAGAAACCTTTGTCCTTGATTAAAAGTTTAAGGTTACCAAGGTCGAATTTTCTACTTGCAACATTACATCCACCACACACACACACACAAACACACCTATTATATATATATATATATATAGTTATATATAAAATATGTGTGTGTGTGTGTGTGTTGTTGTTGTGTGTGTGTGTGGATGAGTATAAGTTGCATGTTTTTGTTCACATAGTGCCATTTTGTTTGCCGTCGAAATCTACTTGGTACCTATCTTCATTCCTTGACAAAACGGCCTTCTCAGGAATTTGAATGGCTTGCAAACGGCAAATGCTCAGTTTCCCACCGAATTGTTCGTGATTAACATTGAGCACGTTACCGGAGGCAAAATGGTCAAAATTGACGAGGTCCTCTGTTCATAAAGAGGCCAACGACGGACATTTTTCAGTTTCTCGATGTACTATGAAGACTGAACCTGCTGTCACCCTCATTTTGCCGCGAGAGAGTTTTCATTCTGGTTTTGTCTGAGAGCTCCAAAATTGCCCTCCTTTAAAAATGGCGGCTTTGTTCAAGATTTAGAACTTTTTCCTCTTTCTCTTTCTCGTGTAAATGAACACTGTTCTACTCCTTCTGAGAGGAAGGACGGAAGGAAGGCCATTCTTTACGTGTTCTTTCGCTTGTCTCACTTTTTATCTCTCTGTATTGTGTTGGCTTTGCGCCAAATCTTTCTTCTGTTTCTAGGGTTTTGGGCTAAAGAGATCTCTCTCTCTCTCTCTCAGTCTCCTTCTCTTCTCTCTCGGTCTCACTTCTCATCCTCCTCTCTCTCTCCTCTCCTCTTGAATAAGTGAAACTTCTAATATGTTTCGAGACATGTTAAGTTTCTTATTCGGGAGTTACATATTCACCATCATACAGTGTTTAATCTCCCGCCTTCTCACATCCAAGGACCAGTTAGTATAATAATACTTAACCTCGTACAACATCAATTCACGCTCTGTGGACTTGAAGCGTTTAGATTTTAAAATCATCGTTTCGTTTTATTCTGACTTATCCCAACATTCCCCACTTTACTCTTAAGGGGTAGTAATTGCAAGCAACCACCCAAAACCCTAATAAGTAAATTGTGATCCGTTTAAACTTGTTACTCGAATTACAAGTTCCATTTCGACGACGGTTTGCAAGGCTTCAAAAATATTTGCGCTTAGATTAACCCTCAAAGTTAGGCTGAATGATGGATTTTGTGCATCGTCCCTTTTATGGTAACGGCCATTAAATGGAAAGTTTTTCCCTTGTTTTGTTGTTGGCTACTCAGTTTCCTGAATACCATCTGCTTTGTTTTGAATAATAAGATGTTTGATGATTATAATATATTATAATACACATTCATTATGATACATACTTATCCTTAAGTTAAGTAATTAAATCCGAGTGGATCTTTCTTGTTTGTCCGCCCGGGTGGGGCAGGGTGTTTAGGAGATCGGGATGTTAGGGGAGTACATGACCATCTATCCTCCTCCTGAAACCTTTTTTTTGTCCGCCCCAGACTTTGCGAGGTAAGTTAGGAGTCGGTAGGGTAGGTACGACATTAGGCAGCGTCGAATATAATAAGGAATGATAATAATAATAATAATATTAATAATCATAATAATAAATAATAATGAAAGTATTCAGTCCAATATTCTATGTGATATATATGTTTGCATCAATTTGTATTATTAGAAATAATAAGTAATAATAATCAGATAATAGATAATAATATAATAAATAATAATAATAATAATAATACAATTTCACGTGAGCAAAATATTTTGTTGGGAAAAAGTTTTAGAAAATTGTAGCCTTTTTTCCATTTTTCGGGAAAATTAATCTGAACGCTTACAGACTTTTCTTCTTCAATTATTTATGATACCCATTTCCCCCTCGTGATAATTAAAGTACACCTCCTGTTGCTTTTACTATTTGCCCCTGACTGATGTTTCTGGCCAAACATTATGAAACATGACGTCCCAATTAACGTGGTAAACGGGGCGCTAATCTGCTTGCAGAGATTTGGAATCAAATTACCGGAAGTGTTTAAAATGCCTTGAAAATTGATTACGAATCGGTCACAAGTATCCAGGAATGTGGGAGCCTGGGTAGATTAATTAACCTCGTACTTTCGTTGTTTTTGCAACGGATCACGTGGTACAGGCCTGTAATGATTTGTAAGTGTGTAATGGGACGCGGTTCGGGCGATTCGTTTTCAAAAGGTGGTGTAGATCTCATGATTGACTTCAAAAAAGGAAATGATTTGTAATCCAGGTATTTTTAGTTCCGTATGTTAATAGTCAAGTTGTTTTATGTCAATATAAATATATTTGATTGCATTCACCTTATTGTAGAATACCGTATAGGTCTGAAGTTGCTTAGATGTATAATTCCTAGAGACCCATACATACATGATACAATCTTGATATTATGTGCGTGAGTGGCGTGCATTCGTCTATGTATGCCTGTGCGCTTGAGATGTGCTTTTAGTGCATGCATATATTCAACACTACATTATTTACTGAAGATTACGATTTTATTGCGAGAGATTTTGTGGAGGATTTAACGAACAAAGGTGAGGAGTTTTTTTTTCCATTGTATTTCTTTTTTTCACGTGGTACCGACTCGTATACGAATAAAAAACAACACATATATATATATAACTCACACAATGTATATATATATATATATATAATATATAATATGATATATATATATATATATATAGTAATATATATATGAGGGAGAATCTATACTTGACCTTTTTTTAAAACCACCTGATTTATTTCTCTCCTACTTTTTTATTTGATTATTATTTTGTTCACCTTTCTCCCCTCCCCCCTTTTGAACGTTGTCGCGAGAGTGAGGTACATATATAGGCTTTCTGATTCTCTGCAAGTCCCACAAGTGGTGAGGTTGTAAGCCCCACACCCATTTTCTTATCCATATTTACAGCAGGGTCTACTAGTGGGCTGCAGACAGGAGCAATCCACAGACTCATCAAACGTGGGATGAGCGCTGCACTACTCGACCAAGATGCTCTCTTTCGGCTAATTGCCTCTTCCAAAATGGGCCACTGAGTTTATCATATTGCTATGCCAACTCTGTCCTGTGTATTTCAATATTGAGACATTGTCAATGTTGAGATTGGTATAACACACTCACGCACGCGCACACACATATTATATATATATATATATATATATATATATATATATATAATATATATATATATATATATATATATACACAGAGAGAGAGAGAGAGAGGTGTCCGTTTACCTATCAATCCAAATCTCTCTCTCTCTCTCTCTCTCTCTCTCTCTCGTCCCTCTCTCTCTCTCTCTCTCTCTCTCTGTTACATATACACACACGTTATGTAAGGGTAATTACAGATTTTATCACCACCCTCTCCATTAAATAAATGAAACAGATGTAACGCAATTAATGTCGTATCACTTCCCAGGATTCTGTAGAAGTTTATTTGAAAATTGCAATTCAAGTATGCTGCAGATATGTATCTACGTATAATGCCGTCATTCATGCAAATGGCGCTGTGAACCATTCAGAATTAATTTTATGGCTTCGTTCAGGAAATTCTTTTTTCCAACAGCAAATTTAAACATTCTTTTGACATTCGAATATTCAAGTGACCTTTTTATATACGGTTTTTTTTTGGTGGGGGGGGGGGGGGGGGGGGGGGGTATTTCGTCATTAAATAAATGTAGCATTTGTCAGATGATAGTAATGCTATATTTGTTTTTGAAAATAGGGGGTTGCAATAGGAATTATTTTATTGCTTTGTTGTCATAGGAGGTTTTTTTTATTGCAGGCAATATTTAAAATCGTAGAACAAAGTAATTCAGATAATTTTCTGTTCATAAAGAAACTTACATTTTAATATATGATGATAGGAGATATTAGGAACCTTCAAAATGTGAATATATTTATACAATATACTAAGGCGTATATTTTACTAGTTGAAAAAAATTAAACAGCAGAACGCTGAAAATTTAAATATCCGAATTGTTCTCTGTGGACGTCAAAATACCCTTGTTGTTCTGACGTATTTTTTGAGAACACACAATGCGTAATTATTTTGTCCGTTTTTTATAGATATTTAATAAAATATTCATATATAAAATGATATATATATATATATATATATTATATATATATAATATATATATATATATATATATATATATATATATATATATATATATATATATATATATATATATACATTTACTGACTGTTGTAAGGAAGCTAATAAATGAAAGTATAAGAAGAAAAGGAGAAAGATTAGAAGGAAAAATAAGGAAAAACTGGAACTGAGCGACTTGTGAGAAAGCTGATGAAGGAAAGGGATGGGAATTGAGGAACACCTGAAAGAAAATTGAAAAATAGAAACTTGATCGAACGCAGTAAGGAAATTGATAATGGCAGGAAGGAGAAGAAAGAGAGGAAAGCCAAGAAGTAGAGGAGTACAGAAAAAAGTCCTTTATTGGCTGTTATGAGGATTCTAATTTGACATCAGTAAACATCCATTACAGGACAGGAAGGAGCATGGGGCCATAAGATAGTCAGTTGGTCGCCCCCCCCCTCCCCCCCACCCCCTTCCTCTCATCATTCCCTGTCAGGAGCACATCATGATTATCTGTCTACTCCCCAGAGACGCCATTTTTCTTCTTTTGCTCTCGTTGGCGGTTGGGGAGAGAGGTATCCATAGAAGGACTCATCTCTTTATATCTATGGGAGAAGAGGAAGAGGTGGAATATACCTTTGATAATTAGGGAAAGATATTCAATAATGACAGTTCAAATGCAGACTTAAAAGATAGTTATTTGAATTCAGTTTTAATTATTGAAGCAAAATTAAAATGTTATTTAAAACCTTTTTGGTTGGAGGAAATTTTTCATATCTATTAGGCAGTGTAATTATGACTTCAAACAAGTCCGCGGAAAGGAAAAATTAAAAAAAGAAAGAGGAAAAGACGGGAAATGACTCGAGCTCTATTTCTGTCTGTCAGGAATTCATCGAGAGAAGAGGGAATCAATCTGTCAGCAATGTCGGATATTCTTTGTATCACAAGAGAAGAGACTTTAAATAGCGTTTCCAATGAATTTCTTGTAAGTGGATTTCCGTGGGAAAGGTAAACGAACAAAAGAAGTAATTTATTTATGAATTCAAAATTAAATGTCCCTTGTTAGAATGCAGGTAAATACAGGGAAAGACATGAGATGTGTATAGGCCTAATTTATGTTCCATTTCACCTACGTGTTAATCTCCACTGCCCAAAATAAAAATAGTTTTCGTATTTTTCATTGTCAAAGAAAAACATTACAAAATTTCAATGAAACAGAAATTTAGATTTTTTTTAAAAGAAATATCCGTATCAGTAGTACGGATATCAATCAGTATTTGAACGTAACAAGAAAAAAAAATCTCTCCCCTCTGTTCACAAAGCTCACTAACCTTTCCGTAATTACTCTGTGATCGTTCGGTAAATATCAATGTGAATTCATGCATTCCAAATGCACACACTCACTTTATATGTATATGTATTATTATTTTATATATATGTATATATATATATATATATATATATATATAGATATATAGATATATCTGCATATATATCTATCTATCTATCTATCTATCTATCTATCTATCTATCTATCTATCTATCTATATATATATATATATATATATATATATATATATATATTTATATTTATATATTTATATATATATATATCATATATATATATATATATATATATATATATATATATATATATATATATATATATATATAGATAATATAATATATATATATATATATATATATATATATATATACATATACATCGAGCTACAAATGTCCTTAATAACTAATTCGCTCTACCTCGGAATTAATATATTTCATATATGTAAACCGAAGGGGAATTTTTTTTTTAGTCAATATGAGATTTGTCAGCTTGGGCGAACCATCGAATCCAACAAATCCAGAACGCACAGTGAAGTTTGCAGTGGCAGTGTGGTTTAATTTCAAAAGCTTGACTGTGGCGTCCTGGATTTGTTGGATTCGATGGTTCGCGCCCGAGCTGACAAATTTCATATCGACTAAAATATTCCCCTTCGGTTTACATATATGGTATATTATTCCGAGTAGAGCAAATTAGATATTAAAGGACATTTGTAGCTCGATGTATGTAGTATATAAGCATCGGTAATGTGATATGACTCACATATATATATATAATATATATATATATATATATATATATATATAATATATGTGTGTGTGTGTGTGTGTGTGTGTGTGTGTGTGTGTATGTGTGTGTGTGTGTATGTCCTTTTTTAATCAAGATAATAGATAATATTAAATTTTATTTCGAGAACGGTAATCAATCCCTTGTTGCAAGAATGATTTGTATTAATAAAGTCAGTTTGCTAACAAATATCAGCACATCAGAAACAACGTTTGCATAAAAGGATTCTACTAATACCGCCACTGTGTTTAGTAGTCACCGCTTCTAATGTTTCTACTTTTAGTAACATCAACCATGAATCCATAATTATAGATACTTTAAAGACGTTTGTAATGTTTCATTGCACATGTGAACTGCAATATTCGAAAGTCTCGTTTACAGTACGTAGGATTTAACTGTTCGACAATTGTTGTGCATTGCAATGGTGCAACGGGACATTCGAGCTCTAATGTGCAATTTTGGATTGGGAAACAATTAGGCCCTACTTTGGCTATTCCCGGAAGTACAACTTGCATTAATTTCAGAATGGATAACCAAATGGCCATTTTACAGGAAAGTGTCGTTCAAATGTTTTCTATATCATCTTAAACCCATTGCATTAATAAAGGTTAAATGTTACATTTAAAGTGCTGCTCTCCAAGTAATGTTGATAGTCGGTGGACTGGGTAGTCCTTCAAGAGTCCAACTTAGGTCCTTCACAAGTCCCTCGATGGTGGAATAACAGTCCCTTTGTTTCTCACTTGTGTGCCTGATTAATAGGAGGATAAGTAGGCTAATTCTTGCGTGGAACCTTTCGTTTTGATCTATTTCGGTGAAACTTGAGGTCGTAGGAAGAAAAACTTAATAAGCAATAAATGTAAAACGTGAAATTAAAAGTTTTCGGTAAGAATTTTGTTTTATAAAATATAGTCAGGTCTTTTTACGGCGAAAGAAGGGGTCAAGTTTAAAAGATATATTTAACGGATATCGTCAGTTATTCTTTGTAGATTACCGCATGATACAATTGATCGTTCATCGAGTGTTATGGCTTTATTGCTTTGAAATGTCCAGCAAAACAAATAGATAAATGAAATGTCAAGCAAAGCAAACAAATAAATAAACAATGTTCTAACATGACTGGCCTACTTGTCAGGTCACTACGTATTTGCATAAACATGAGTGACACATTCTCCTATAACTGTATGTAGTTGAAATAGAAGCGAAAGTAAACCGAATACTTTTAAGTAAAAAAGGAAGAAACATCCTAAAACCGACACCCGAAAAGACGAGAAGTAGAAATGAGACGAATGAAATTGAAAAAAAAAAAAAAAAAAAAAAAAAAAAAAAAAAAAAAAAAAAAAAAAAAAAATAGGATATGAAAAGAGAAACAAAAGATCCTTTGCAAAGGAGATCCTCCCAAAGGAAAGCGATCGGCGTCTAAGGATCAGCGTCCGTCAGCGTGACTGGAGATAAACAAAAGGCGATCTAATCCCGCCTCCATTTCCTGGGAGGATTAAATCCTCCGTGAAAGAGGATTGTTGTTGCTGGAGACTGCGGATTGAAGTGAGGATCAATCACCCTTCCGCCTTCAAGCGTTTTACCTTCGGTTTTTCATTGTTTTAGTTTGAGTTTTATATTTATTTCTTATATAGAAAATTTAATGGCTTGTTCTTGAGGTTAGGTTTATGTGTCTTTTGGATATGGGATTGTTTATTTTGTCAGTTCAGTTTAATTTTCTCATCATTGTTATTTGAAAACACTGTTTTTGATGTTACGAAAAATAGACAGGAAATTATCGCGTACCAACACACTCATATATACACGTTTCCCAAGTTTTACATATATATATATATATATATATATATATATATATATATATATATATATATATATATATAGTATTATATATATATATATATATATATATATATATATATATATATATATATATATATATATATATATGTATATATATACACAAAAATATATTCTAAAGTAAGCTTTCTTCAGTTCCCCCCCTCGTACCGACAAGAAAATAAATATGTAATCCCCAGTGTACAGAGTAAATGATATATTTTCCCTTCAGTTAAACCCCTCACCGCCCTTCCCCCCCCGGGGCAACCCCTCTTTACCTCCCTTTCGAAAAAATTACCCCCCCCCCCCCCCCCACTTTACCACTCTCATTTTTCTTCCTTTTTTGCAATCGTTTTTCACTCCTCCTTTGAAAAAAAAAAAAAAAAAAAAAAAGAAAAAAAAAAAAAAAAAAACTTTTACCTCAAAGTAACGTTTTATATTTTCCGTTTTTTCAAACCTGGTTATTCTCGCTTTGCCTCTGTTGCTTTTTGCTAAGATCCTATTTTGTATTTTGCTGTTAGAATTAATACTGTGCACCCCCTTTTTAATCCTTTCTCTGTTTACCCTCCCTCCTCCTCCTCCTCCTCACTATTATTATTTATATTCTTGAAATTGTTCTAGTATAGAAAGTTAGACAAGTGCAAGAATGAATCAATTTGCTCTATATGGATCACCATTACTCTCTCTCTCTCTCGTCTCTCTCTCCTCTCTCTCTCTCTCTCTCTCTCTCTCTCAACAAGGATCTCTCGTGCACATTGGATTGACCCGATAGTCTATGTGTTATATATTTGTATATTTATCTGATGACGATAGAGATCATCGGGAAAGGTTATTTATGTCATTAGATAAAGTAAATTAAAAAACTCAATTTGCATACGTGATGCGAAGCGTTTGGTCGGAATTCGCTTTTTGGAAAAGAGTCGGAGTCTTGACATGTAGACTACGGAGGGAAATTTATGTGTTCTCTACGTTTTGAATTTTCTTTTCAGAAAGTAATTAACTTATTAAAAAAAAATTTTCGTTCTTTCATGTTTGTCTCTAAATTGATGATCACATTTGTCAGGTGGTGTTTACTTCCATTATGTTGGGCAGGTTACTGTTGTGGCTTCCTCTTTCATAATATGCTCTTTCAGTTATGTATATTTATACACAGGTATGCATAATATATATATTATATATATATATATATATATATATATATATATATAATATATATATATATATAAAGAGAGAGAGAGAGAGAGAGAGTTTTTAATTGTATCCAGTAGTGTGTCTGAGATAATTATCTTTATGGCGTCGTAATTTCCTGACCTTTTCCTAAAATATTTCTTGTTTTTGTCTTTTATTCTGATGGAAAAGATCAACATCTCCTCATTTCCATTCTTTTGTTCTTCTCTCTCTTTCTCTCCTGGTTATTTATTGCTCCTTTTTTCGCATACAATGGTATCTGTTTCGTGGGATCCTGTGGTTCTTTACAGTCATTATAGGTATTCCTATGTCATTGTAACGAGTATCTTTCTCGTATATATATTTTTTTAGACTAAGGGTCCATTATTATTTTCAAAAGGTAATTTTATGACGTTTCGAGTCATGTTGCTCAATTCGGAGACGCTGTCTCGTCTTCTTTATCGTTTCATGTTGAAGCCTCCTTCAGAAATATGTTCAAGTTAGTCGGGACCTGTTGTATTTATTTGTCCCTTTGTGATTTTCAAAGTGAGCCTAGGCAATGTGTCTCTTAATTCTGCACTAAGAATATGGTCCCTTTTCGTTTGTCTCTTACCCTCGAGTGGTTTCTGTTCCTCGCAAGATTAATTCTCAAGTGTCAAAGTATTATACTCCACCTTAACTAAAGTTTGATTCTGCTGAAATCAGTAACTTCACTGTTCTGATTTATAATGTAATAGAAGCGTTTTTAAATAAGTAAATTAAAATTCCGCCCACACTGCAAACATAAACATGGGAGGCGAAGCGTCAATACAGAAGTGATTCCGGTGTTGGCCATCGATAAAATGGAAATGAACAGCCAGGATCAGTTTCGGTGGCCAAACAATTACATGGAAGCGGATGCTTCATTAAGGGTCGAGCCTTCGTGTGTACACATGATTATTATGGATGAATGCGTTTGCCAAATCTGTATTGGTGGTGTTGACTGGAATTTATACAGGGGAATTGGATGAGGGTGTGAATCGTACAAACGGATATAATTTGTTTATTCCAAAAGAGGTGAGTAACGAGGGAAAGGACCACTAGCTTTTATTATTGTTATATTTTCTGTGTTATTTCTGGTATTAATTTGAACACGTAGGCCTGAGTGGATTAGTGTTAATCGTCATGATTCGTTTGTCATTTTATACTTCGCATTTTTCCCTCATGTTGTTCCGTAATTTTTTCAGACATTTTTCCATGATATGTTCTGTATTTTTTTTCATACAATTTTCCGTAATGATGTTCCGTATTTTTTTCATACAGTATAGTTTTCGTCCAAGTATATTACTTTAGTTTGCTGATGATCCATTTAATTGCTTGATTTTTTTTTATGTAAATCACAAATTTTCCTATTCCAAAAAGTATATAGACCAAGGATCTCTTTCGGTACCCAGTATCCTCACAAAACGATGTTCCATTAAAAACAAAGCTCTCGTGTGCGAATAGGAATCACCGGATTAGTCTACCTACAAAAACGAGAACACTCCCTCCCGCGACTATAATGTCAACAGTTATTTATATTTTCTCTTTTTTGATAGCGATGCAGATCTCTGCTACAAAGGGTGAGTCCTGTTCAATTTGCGGAAGTTGAGAGAGAGAGAGAGAAAGAGAGAGAGAGAGAGAGAGCTGTTTCCATACGTGAAAATTTATAAATATATATATATATATACATGTGTGTGTGTGGCGTGTGTGTATTATATACTATATATATATATACCTTAGATATAGATAGATAGGTTGGTTGGGTGCTGGTGTGTCTATGTAAGAGGTTTCCTATCCATTTTGTGTGTAGCGGATTATTTACTCACAGAGAGGAGGTTAGGGGGAAGTGGGAGTACCAGAGCAAAAAAAGCCCCCTTTTTGCCTCGGGTGACAGCTTCAGTTTCAAGAGAGGTAAAAAGCTTCGCGTAAGACCTTCAGCTTCAGCGTTACTTCTGCATTTACGCAGGAGACTGTTCATCACACATTTCCCTGAGCACATATTTTTTCTTTTTTTCTCTCTCTCTCCTGAATACTGGCATATCGTAATATGCCTTTTTTTTTAGCCTATTTTTTTTTTTGCCCAATATCGTTTTGAATCATCACCTCGATTATCCCAGTTCTCGTTGACACCTTTGCACATTTCAAAAGCTAGAAAAACAATGCTTAAATAACATAAAAGACAAGTGGTCAAAAATAGAATTTGATAATTATTTAAATATTGTTGTAAGCAGAGAACGCATTTTGGCCTATTAGATTTAATGAAAGGTATAAAGTCTCTCTCTCTCTCTCTCTCTCTCTCTCTCTCTCTCTCTCTCTCTCTCTCTCTCTCGTCGATGATATATTTATAAATTATTTTTGCAGAACCTTCTTTTACATTTTCCATTTCTTTTCTCTTCTTTCGACCCGTGATTTATGGCCTTTGGAGGATTATATTCCGATTCATTTCTCAAAGTCCATTTCTCTCTCTCTCTCTCTCTCTCTCTCTCTCTTTCTCTCTCTCTCTCTCTCTCTCTCTCTGTGTGGGTTATTGAAGAATTCATGACGGGAAGATGAATACCCTGCAATTACTGAAAGTTTGAGGCAAGGTTCCCGATTTATAAGTAGGTTTTGATTCCCTCCTCTCCCCCCTCCTCTCTCTCTCTTTCTCTCTTGGCTAAACATTTTTGTGTGTGGCGTTGCAATCCTCATCTCTTTATCTCAGGAAGCGTCCCACCACAGTCGACTAACACCGCATGCATAACTCGCTGCCAGAACTATTTTGGGTTACTGTCAGGTACCGGACCCAAGGCGTAATATACTCCTCACTCTCATCCCCTACCACAATCCCCTCCCACCCAATGAGATCGATTCCAGTTCCACCCCTTCGTTCATTTGAAACTGTCTAACCAGTAGTGTAAGAGCTTTGCGATGAAATTGCCCATAGCTTGTTATTTAGTCATATTTATTTATTCATTAGCTCAGATTTAAATAGGATAAAAAGATAAGATTATGATTATCTGCAAAAATAAATTTAGTTGCCGTTTGCGAGAAATTCCCATTAATGAGCTTTTGTACTGATTGATTTTATAATTACTATGATACTATGTATGAATGAAAACTTCAAATGAAAGTTTTGCTTGCATAGGGGACAAACTCCAAGTTTCCTAATCATCTCCAATACTGGACTAATAATTATTATCGTTCTTTCTCAGCGCTAAAGTAATTATTTCCCTCGGAGAACAAAGAACACGAGAATTATGATTTAGTGAAAGATGAGAAGAATTTCGGGGACATATTGTGGAAGGTCGAACGTTTGTGCCGACGAATGAAACTTGAGATTGTGAGTGAAGAAATGCTTAAATAAACCTCACTTGATCATATTCGCAAACTCTCTCTCTCTCTCTCTCTCTCTCTCTCTCTCTCTCTCTCTCTCTCTCTCTCTCTCTCTCTTTTTAAGATTGCTTCATATGAACTAAATGCGGAAAAGAGGGGGAAACTTTAAAATTATTGAGAGCTTCACAAAACCTAGAGATGCATACATAATACAGTCGCATACTTGAAGCTCAAAACCATAAAGTCTAAATTGAGCTTGATGGAAGAATAATATAAAGGGACGGAAGCCAATGAACGATCCTAATAGGAAGGCACCGGAGGAATTTGGCAGAAGGCAATTCGTGCAATTGCTTGGGGAATTTTTCCTTAATCTAGAATCATCAATCTCCGGGGAGCGGCGAAATACCTCAATACCAAAAGGATTAAAAAGTGCAGGAAGGTTGCAATTGATAAAGGCCTAACAGTTAAGACTTTTGCACTACTGCATGACGTGCAAGGATGAGGTTGTTAACCTCATATTTTTTTTTTCCATGCCATTAGGAGACGTTGGTTGTACCCATATGCATATTATAATACTATACATTTCATTGAATCTTTTCTGTCATTATTTTTTTTTTCAAACCTCGATATGCGACGTTTCTGCTTCTCAGTTTGTCTCTTCCCAGGCATCTGAGTCGTGGTAAACATCTTAATATACATACACTTAACCTCAACCTTGTCTCAAGTCTCAACCTCCACTGTTCTTCCCACCATCAACCCGTTTCTCGCCTGTTTGACTCTCTCTCAAAACCCTGTCATGTCCTTACTCTCAGCATTCTTCGCCCTTCTAATTGCTCTCCGTCTATCATCAACTCCTTCCACTCTTTTATTTCATTCAGATCTGCATTTCCTCTGTCCTAATAGGCTACTTTAGAATCCGATTGTTTATGAAACTAGTGTAGTAAACTTTATCTTCAGTATTTGCTCAGTTTTATCTCCAGGCTCTGGAACAAATTATTGACGTAGATTGATAGACAGGTGGCTAAATATATAGATAGATAGATCCTTTCCTATTCCCCAGTGTTATTTAGACAGACATAGGTAAGTAGAATCTTATCCCGGACCACATTCCAATTAGCTGGTCTCTCCCATCACCCAGTGGAAGTCAGCCCAGCTGGCGTTCTCTCACAAGTTGATCATTAACCACGAATTGGCATCTCGATACAATTTCAATCCCCGACGCCCACCTGGAAATGATTGAACTGATAAGGCGGTTAATGAAAGATAATAATACAATAATGCCTCTTTGGTCTGTGGCAGAAAGTCGAAGAAATACTTTGGAAATGATGATGGCCTTTCGTTGAAATTGTGGGAATTTCACTGAAGTTTTGAGATGATGTTTCATTCAGTTGTGGACGTCATTAATTGAAATTTTGAGATCGTTCCCTGAAACTGAGTTATTTCCTTAACATTAGGTATTTGTATTTCATGTTATGAGGTTATTGCACCGAAATTTTGAAGTATTACGTTGAAATTGAGGCATTTCTTGAAAATGTAGTCATTACCTTGAAGTTGAGAGGTATTTCGCTGTTGTTTCTGCAGTCTTTTGTTATTTTTCATTTTCTCTGCTGTCACGTTTAGGAATTCTCCTCCTGCTTCTGTGTTTCCTGACGCCTAAACCTTCCTTTATTTTCCTCACTTTGTGTTTTCTTGACCCTGAGGTTATTAATAAAGGGCATTAGAATGCCCTCCTGTCGTCCTCTTTTCCTGAAGAAATCTAAACTTGCAGTGAAGTGAAAGATTTCCATAAATCTTTACGTAACCGAACGACGAAGCTGAATCCTGGATTGGAAGATTATTTGTGTCGCCTGATGTGATGGTAAGAGCAAGAAGGAATAAATAATTATCCGAATCCATCCATCCTCCAATCAAGCTAAGAGGGAGCTGGTGGCATCTGCTAGCTCAAGATAATGGATATATCATTAATTCTCCGTGCTTAATTAAACACTTCCTGCCACATGTGCGCAGATTGATTCAGTCTTCACTAAGAGAAATCCATATTGTTTATAACTATGGCTTCATTAATCATATGTTTACTTTGTGTGAACATTTTTCTGTATGGATGAATCCAGACAAATGTAAATGACTGTTACATAAATTGGGAAACCAAGTTTGTTTAAAAAAGGTGAAATATATAAGTTGCTGGACAATGCCCTCCGTCTTTTAAACCACTTTTTATCGAAGGTATGTAGATGACACTTTTGTTTTGTTTAAAGATAGGTGTCATAGCGACTCATTTTACAATAAGCTAACTCCAAACATCATAAATTAAATTACCTGTGAATTAGAAGAAAAAGGGACAATTAGCATTTTTAGATACAATGGTAGTTCGTAAAGATAACTGTTTTTAACATAGGAATCTACAGGAAACCTACCTTTACCGGTCTTGGTTTGAATTTCTACAGTTTTTGTTTTTATAATTTTAAATTAAATTCTTTATCAACACTCCTCCACAGGGCTATGAACCTAACATCAAGTTGGAAATTATTCCATGACGAAATAATATTTCTTGAGGGATTTTTCAACAGCAATTGTTTACCCCATCGGGGTTATTTTTTTAAATACGTCAAAAATACCATCAATAACTTTTTTCATCTAGCCACTCCAGTCCATTTAGCACAGAAATTTAGATACTATATTAAAATACCTTATATACATGATAGAAGTTTTTGCCCTCCCTTAAGAAAATTTTAAACCGCCATTATCCAGCAGTTGATACCAGATTCACTTGCATAAATCCTAGAAATATTGGTAGCTTCCTAAAACACAGAGAAATTGCCCTCCTTGATGCAATCCAGTGTAGTGTATTTATTTAATTGCTGCCGAGTTAATCAGCAGACTACGTAGGAAGTACGCGCCGGTTGCTCAAAGTGAGATGTGATGCTCATAGAGGTGTAAGTTACCGAACGGGCAGTAAATTATCCCCACCCCTGAACAATCAAAATATTAGGGAATCACGCCAGAATCTGTAGGGCAGAGATAGATTATAACAACTTAAGGTCATTATGACGTCACCATATGAACACCACCTCCTCGTTCTTGAAAGTTTGGCAATTAAGAAACTGGTACCTTCACTTAACAAAAACCATACTACCTCAGTACCTTTGTATATAGCATAAAGACACGTCACTTTGTTCTTTGCCTCTTCTTGACTTTTTTTCCACCGTCCTGACACGGAACGGCGGGACTCTGCTTGGGCAAGGATGTTTTTCCTCATTTTGTTTTTATATTTTTATATATATATATATATATATATATATATATATATATATATATATATATATTCTTTTTAATTTTTTTATTCGTAATTTTACTTAGAAATACTTTTATTTTTATGATTTTACATTTCCTTTTCTTGATTATGTTATGTATTGATGTAATACTTCATTCTTTGAGATTTTTAATCCGTAATTTTACTTAGAAATACTTTAATTTTATAATAATTTTACGTTAACATTCCTAATTGTTTGGTAATGATGTAATATTTATTCTTGCCTTTAGCCTGAAGATGGGACTTTGTCTCGAAACGTCGCTAGCAATAAAGAATCATGTAATGTGCCATGTCCTTCCGTATCCCCGTACCTATATATATATATATATATATATATATATATATATATATATATATATATATATATATACACACACACTTATTATATGCAATAGGCTACAATTGACGCCTCTCACGGACTAATTAAGCAATGACGACCAAAACAACACTTAAAGAAAAAGATCTTGTAATAAATTCTCAAGAAGATTAATGCTTCTCCTTCTCCTCCACCAATTCCCAATACCCGCCCAGGGTAAGTAAAGACCTGCCACAGTAACTACGATCTACCCAATAACACGAATGGGTCCATGAAGGACTGTAAACACCTCGCCTAATGGAGGTGGGGCAATATAGCTATGGCCCTTTCTGGCCATCGCTTTCGACGGCCTCTCTGCCAAACTCTATGGGACAATAGAGGACGACCAAGGGCGCTCCATGGCCGCCGGTAAACACTGAGCTACGCCGTTATTCAGGGGCGTCAGTGGTGACTAGAGCTGAGTTTTGCAATAACTCATAATGCAGACTTTGTGAGCGTCTGTTGCATCCTGGCTGTAAAGTGTTCGGTGTCTGTGAAATGAAGATGCCATATCGTCGGGTATTGTCATGTGTGTTTTCATTTTTTCCCAACTTTTAAAAGTATTTTTTATAAGCGGTTTCTTGATTTTACCAAGAGGTTTTTTTCATAATCGAGAAAATTTATTCCACAGATCTTATTTATGCTTGGTAGAGGTTTATACTTGGTACAATTTGCGTACAATACGTTTAAGGATGGTATGAGGATATTCACTTATACTATTTTAAGGAATTTACCAAGAAAATAGTATTAAAGTTATGGCGAATTATGAAGGATTTTGGCTTCTTGTGATAACTGAGTTTGCCTGAAGAAAATGAAGAAACTTTTGTACGCGATCGTCCAAGAATTATAAAAACGAACGAATAATAATATTTTTATAAGCATCCTGTCGCACCAAATGTTAAATTATCTCAAAGTAGTATTTCCAACCCATTTCCATCGCGATGGTGGCAGTCTGACTCCCCGACCTTCAGTTCCTTTCCTCTTTGGTCTAACCACCGTCAAAACTTCGCTCCTTCTGGAGAGGTCCTCAGCGAAAACTTCCGCCCGAAATTGCCGACATTCGTCTGTCTGTAAACGGTTAAATTACCGCCGCCAGTTCCTCAGGCAGCCGATTCTCTCTCTCTCTCTCTCTCTCTCTCTCTCTCTCTCTCTCTCTCTCTGCCGAGTCTTCCAGATCCACGATCCCTCAGGTGTCCTCCTCCTCCTCCTCCTCCTCCTCAGGTCTTTGTCTCTGCTTCAAGGAAGATGAGAAACGGGAGATTTTTTAAATCCGTTCGGATGTTTGTTTCCTCTTATTTTAATTAATTTTTTCACTAAATAAAGACAAAATAAGTAAGCAAAATATCGTTTTCAGTTTGGTAAGAAATTAATCAATAGGTCTTGATTGTAAAAGTGTCAAAGAGGTATGATATACATATGTAAATTTTATATCTTTTTATCTTGGGGACGAAGAGCGTTTGTACAGATGTGTAGTATCTGTGGTTCTTCCGCAGGGCGATGCTGTGGATATGAATGAAGAATGATGACATATATCTTCATACTTTGTTTTGTGTGACCTTAACGAGCATATACTACTTCCTTTTTTTTAACAATAGTACTTCTGTACTTTCTTTGTTCTGTCATAGTTTGAATGTTTTGTACGTGGATTTGCAATACGAAATATTGCTGGATATATGATGCTTCATATGTCTTATATAAAAAAAAATAAAATGAAATTTGCATATATTTCGGGTTGTGGATACTGCCGATATTCACAGCGATAAAAAAAGGGAGAGATAATTTTTTCCAGGAAATCGTCATGGATAGGAATTCTTCTCCATTCCATTTCCATTGCAGAATATCAATGGCAATACGTGTGATATTCATATTGCAATGTGCCAGAAAATGGCAATAACGCTCACTCTGATATTATTTTAATAACAATTATAGAAAAAAAACCAAAACATTTGTGGGTATGAAATTTACTTTCGGTGCATGAACGTTTGCAGATGGAAATGTATCAATATTTGAAACAATAACACTCAAGAAACTGAAAAAGAAAGGCCTTAGATCTATTCCACTTGGCCCCGTCTGTATATATATATATATATATATATATATAATATATATATATATATATATATATATATAATATATATATATATATAATATATATATGAATTTATGTATATATGAATGTATGTATAAATGTATGTGTGTAAACATTTATGCTGAGAGCACAGGAAAATGATACTGACACACCCTGTTTCTCATTACAGAACATGCTCTCTCTCTCTCTCTCTCTCTCTCTCTCTCTCTCTCTCTCTCTTCTCTCTCTCTCTCTCTCGCGGTTTAAATACATCGTCGCTTCCTCTCTCGATTATGAATTGTGTCTCTTCAAAACTTTGTCTTAGTTTGAGTCCCGAGCAGGAATTGTCGGAGATTAAACGGAGGAGTTTTATGCTTCCTGAAGATGAGGTTTAATTCCCGAGATATTTTCTGGGGACTGGATGGCAAGGAAGCGATGAGTTGCATTTGATTGTTTTTCTTTAGTTTTTATTCCTCTTCCATTGTTCCTCTGTTCTATCCTTCTCCATTTAATTCTTTATTTTTTCTTTTTTTTTTGGTATGGGGCAATCCGTTTTGTTAATCCTCTTCCTTTGTTCCCGTAATCACTGCTTCTTTATTTCCTTTTTTGTTATTTTTTATTCGGCTTAGGATAACCTGTATTTGGATGTTCTCGGTTCATTGTATCTTTTTGGTTAAAAACATTATATCCTCTGTTTATGTGAGAGGTCGTGGGCTGGTTGATTCTTTAGATTAAATAAAGATGATATTTTTGTAGGTTCTTAGATTCTCCTGTATATTTTTTGTATAACAACGTTTAAGAATGCGCCTCAGTGACGTGTTCGGTTTGGTCTTGGCCTGCCACATCGGTGGCCGCGAGTTCAATTCTCTGGCATTCCATTGAGGGGTGAGAGATGTGTATTTCTAATGATAGAAGTTCACTCTCGACGTGGTTCGGAAGTCACGTAAAGCTGTTAGTCCCGTTGCTGAATAACCACTGGTTCCATGCAACGTAAAAACACCATACAAACAAACAAACAAAACAACGTTTAAGAAAGCGGCTATTACGGACATCATTCATCAATTCTAATTTAATTATATGTTGTTATTTACGTAATTACTGCTGGAGTATTTCCCATCTGTATGGTTTGTCGATACCATATAAATATTTATTTATATATTTATATTTAAACTTATTCATTCTCTCCCTCTGAACATTGATTTGCTAATTTTTTTTAAATACACAGGCGCACACAACACAAACAAACAAACACACACACACACACACACACGCACGGAAAGAGGTAAATGATTTGAAAAAGAAAAAGGTAGTAAAATTCCATTTTTTTTTTTATTCCAGCTGCGGAAGAGTCGTGGAGAGCGACCATTGCCACGTGCTGGTCATTTGGCCCGAAAGTTTTTGCTATTATTTGATACTTCGCGAAGAGATGGAAAATAGGGAGGGGGAAGTTTTTTCGGATGAAGTTAGAGAGAGAGAGAGAGAGAGAGAGAGAGAGAGAGAGAGAGAGAGAGAGAGAGAGTGTGGCCTGAGTCAGGTAAATTAGGGTGTTACGTAAAGTATTTTGTTTCCCAATTCATTAGTATGTTTATTCAGTCTTATTTTCTGTTCATTTAGCTGTATAACTAATTTTCAGTTTTCTGTTGGGGTGGGGGGTGTTAAGGAAACGTCTATGGAAGAGCTTAGTAGGGTCTGAGAAAGGTGTTTTGCGTCGAGTTAAAGATACAGGAATTTTAGGATAGAATATTTATGATTTATTTTAGAATGAATATGTAAAAGAATAAATAGTGTGCATGTTAAACAGCACTGAACAATGATATATAATAAAAGATAGTATTTGTTTTAAATTTCGTTGGTGAAACAAGGGTCTATTTGACCCTAGATTCTAGCATGTTTTTAATTTCGCTAAAGTTAGAATGTAAATGTTAGAATTAAGCGTGATGGAAAATCATACACACATCTCGAGTAAGCTGGAAATCGGATCACGTTTTGTTAAATTGTCGTCAGAGGTTAATAATGTTTATAAAGAATAAACAGTTTAATCTTTCAAAGCTTTTATTATGAATGATTGTGACGGAATAAGTTTGTTGGTGCTTTGAAAGAAGCAAAGAGAAGCCCTTTGCAGATCTAAGCGAGATTTGACCTACTTTCCTCATTGAATTTTGTTGTGGGTCATTTAATTTGAAATGTATATTAATATATGAATATATATATATATATATATATATATATATATATATATATATATATATATATATATAGTTTGTATATTAAGACTTTTTAACAAAAACATCCTACTCCACATACTCCTCCTCTCTCTCTCTCTCTCTCTCTCTCTCTCTCTCTCATCTCTCTCTCTCTCTCTCTCTCTCTGTCGCGTTAAAAGCTGTGACTTTGCCTCGTGCAACCTTGATAATAGATTCGAAATCCCTGAAAACTCCGTCTTCGAGGAGAGTCTCCCGACACCAGAGTTGTTGGGCGTCGCTTTGAAGGTTTTTCTGCTCTTTGAGATTCGGGGATTCCGTCCTCTTGTCTTTGGAGCTGATCTGAGGATGAAAGAGACCGCGTCTTTTCCATTGAGTTCTTTTCTTCTGATTCTTCTTTTGCGTTTTTCTTGGTTTTTTGGGGTTTAAGTAAAGTTCGCTTTTGATTTTTTTCTGTTATACTTAATTTTTTTATTTTTCTTACTATGTTTTATTTGAAAATTTTTATGCCTGGGATTAACTTGTTTTGATCAATTCCGTTTTCTGTATTTCGTAACCCTGTCTTTTTACTCATTACTCTCTCTCACAGCACACACACTCATATATATATATTATATATATATATATATATATATAAATATATAGATTACATAGATGGGTATGTGTGTGTGTGTGTGTGTGTTGTGTGTGTAGTTGTGTGAGTGTGTTTTACTACCACTAGATATCTTTCTTGAGGGAATAAAGAAATAGGATTTCTATTTCACAACTGAAATATTACTAACTGCCATTGTAGATTGACATAGTAAACAACAAGGTTTGCCCAGAAAAAGGCATGGAAATATTTATATGTTATATATATATAATACTTATAGGTAAGGGCTTTTTCACATTGTCTCAAAAGATAAGTTCTCTCTCTCTCTCTCTCTCTCTCTCTCTCTCTCTCTCTAAAACAGTTAAATTGCAGGAGTCAGTTCATTTTTTCACAAATCCAAAATTGTAATTTATAACCTTTCTTCACCCCCCCCCCCCCACACACACACATGCATACAAACAAACAAAATCCATTTCCAAACATTTAGACGAAAACAATTCTACAAAAGAAAACAGAGTAATTCTCCGAAGTGTAAATACGGAATATTTCAAAATAGTGTTATTTGTAATCCTCGCTTACTTACACTCAAATGGTACAAAGGATCCCGAAAGATAATAGTCACCACTGAAAGAAAAACAAGGATGAAGAAGAGAGTCATTTGCATTCGTGAATTGGAAGCCTTTTGTGGCATTCACCAGCGTCAATATATGGTCAACATTTCAGCAAATGAATATCATAAACTACACAAAGCGCTCACTAGTTAATTTATCAGTATATTGTAAAGGCATATTTACCGTGATAAAATTGTGTAATTACTATTTATGTTTATTATTTCATATATCGTATATTTTTGCTTGGGAGATTCGTTGATAGTCTTTTATAAAGTGGCTCAATATTTATACATATTTTCCGTAGTTTGTTTTGTCATATATATATATATATATATATATATATATATATATATATATATATATGTGTGTGTGTGTGTGTGTGTGTGTGTGTTTGTATATATATATATATATATATATATATATATATATATCACCCATGACAATCGTAACATGTTCCATTTTGGTTTTTTATGCCAGCAGTTCCTAACAGCGTCTTAGACATCTTCATAACGAAATCAATAAAATCTTTTTCATTACCCAACTGTGATTTTCAATAATGGAAATATTCCCTCTCACAATGAATGAGTCTAGACGTGGATCCGGATTTATAAAGGTGTAACACAACAGCGTCCTCGAATGTTTGTCTAAATAGATATCATATGCTGCCCATTTCTTTCCAATTAATGGTGGTCTTTCCAGAGAAATTCGGCTGTAGCTTGGGCAGTCATTCAGTCCAGGCGTAACGAGCCATTGCATTTTGAAACTGTAACAATTACTATATTAAGCGAGATGGTATGGTCTCCTTGATGCATGAGGGTGATATTTTAACACTTGGAATTGGGAAACTTTAATGCGTTCCTAGACAGATTAAACAACCTTCTACCAACCACCAACCTCAAAGCAGAATGAGAAAAGGACAACAGAATTCCTCTCCATATCTTACTATGATGGGCGTTATGTCTGTCCGTCCGTCTGTCATTCAATCACGGCCAAACGGCTGGTCCGATGGGCATGAAACTTGCCAGGATTATAGTGGGGACCCCCAAGAGTGTATATATGGGGTTTTCATCTACCCCCCCACCCTCCTCCGAAGAGGGTATGGGTATCAGTTATTCCTGAAACGGAGCTGGTTCTGTCCCTAAAACGGGGCTGGTTATGCCCCTCGACATAATTTCTGTATGCATATGTTTGCTAGTTCCCATAATTGCGTCTGTCACAGACTTCAATTTCACAGTATGCAGGAGACCTTCATTGTCAATAACTTATACCCTATGGAGGGTGGGTGCCGTGTTAGTGTCGTTAACGCACTTCACGTGGCGCACTGTAGGCATTACTACAGGTTGTTGGCAGCGTCCCGTCGGCCCTTAGCTACACCTACTTTTTAGCCTTTTTTCTTCGCCACCTTTTCAGCTTCCTTTCTTCAGTCTTGCTGTCCAACACCTTTAACTATTACTTCTCAGTGCAACTGTGGGGTTTCAACTTCGGTTTTTTTTTTTTTTTTTTTTTTTTTTTTTTTTTTTTGCTTCATATTCCCCCTTTCACTGTGGGAGGCATATAATTCATCAATCAAATCAATATCTTGCATCCATTTTTAGACATCGCGAAGCGACTAACTTGACTTACCCCGAGGAGGATATTATTCCCCTTGAGATAAAGATACAAAATTCTAAATCAATTCGTGAACAGAGTCATCCTTCAAATAACCCGACCTCGCCTTATGACATTCATTTTATTTTCATTTAACTCCCCAATGGAAACAGATGTGAACAACAAAGCATTTAATGAATTTGTGCATTTTTTCGTAACGTTTATATTGCTTGAACTGCTGTCACTCTTCCGATGGTTTGATTGAGTATTTCCGCTTCTGATGTTGTCGCTGGAATATTTTTGTCGCTTTTCTATCCTCAGGGAGATGTATATATTTTTTTTCTGTCATCAGTGGCATGTGAGAGTCATTTTCCCCGTGAATGTTAACACATTGGACTCCAGGTATCAGAGAAGGCGTGTTTCCATTATTGGGTAAAATTGGCCTTCACAAAATTCTGTGCCAACTGGAATTGTAACAGGTATTTTTGTGCATGAATTTTTCTGCGATATTTGTATATCCTAGTAATCTGGATATATATATATATATATATATATATATATATATATATATATATATATATAGCATATACGTAAATGAAACTACTACTCGGATACCTATATTTTTAATGACTGAACTAATCGGAAGAATTTCCCTACACCTAATTTCTAACCCGACCTGAAATTTATTTTTTATAAAATATTTATCTTCACTAATAAAGAGAATGACTATTTTTTTTTTTCCTTCTCGATTTTCATGATTTAAGTTTCCATTTACCTCTCTATTTCTTCTTCATAGATTCATAAATTTGCTACAAAATTAAGTGCAAGAAAGCTTGGCAATGACGTGTATTTATTCTTTTTCTTAGTTTTGAAATATAAAAGAAATTGTTAAAAGATGTATTTATGTCGTTCTCTTCCGGTCGTATGTTTATTACACTTTTAATGCTTTATATCCAAGACGTGTAGTATATATTAAAAGAGGGAAAAATGCATTTTGTGCTGAATTATTCAGTAGTTTTCTATTTTCGTTGGAAATTCATGAGAGAGAGAGAGAGAGAGAGAGAGAGAGAGAGAGAGAGAGAGAGAGAGAGAGAGAGAGAGAGAGCTGCAAAATGCAAGCCCATCCCCGTCCACTTTCTCGGACATTATCTTCCTACTGTCACTTCCGCCTCTGCAGATGAAATTAATCCATTCATAAAATCCACTTTACGTTCTCTTCTCTCTCTTTTTTCTTCTTCCTCCCATTCTTCTTCTTTCGCTCCGATGTCGTCAAGTCTTACATAACTCCTTCCTTTAATCACCTTCCATTTTCTGAAGGCGTCTGGGTTCTCAGTTCTGAGACACCAGTCACTAGATGGGACCCCCTACCGAGGCCCGATGACTGATCCCCTTCTTTCTCCCAACCACCCCACCCCATTCCACAATCCCTCCACCTCCCCACACTCACCTCCATCCTCATCTCCCTCTCCCAAGTATCCTCATCAATGTTTTGTTGTTGTTTAAAGTTGTTGCGTCTTGACCTAATACTGCATTCAGTTGTTTCTCCTCGTGGTTGTATTTTTTTTAGGGGTGGAAATGGATTAGCCTGTTATTGCTTTTGTTATGAATGAATTCTTTACGAAAATTGTTCACATAATTTTTTTTACGATCCTCACCAATTTTATAGACGTAAAGGAAGAAATGTACAGTGTTGAAGCATGAAATAATATTCATATCTTCGGACATCATAAGTCACTGGATGAAAAAACATGCATATTATGCATTTTTTTACATGTGTGTTTGTAACTGGTATGTTTTTATCAAAGCCTGCACACACACACACACACATGCACATACATACATAACCACACACACACACCACACACACACACACACACACCACTATATATATATATATATATATATATATATATATATATATATATATATATATATATATATATATATATATATATGTGTGTGTGTGTGTGTGTGTGTGTGTGTGTGTGTGTGTGTGTATACACAAGTTTCTTCTAGCTGTTAGAACTGAAATTGTGTCTTGCCGCCTTGAGGTTACAAACCTTTTTTATCATAAATTGGGCACCGGGGAAACTGGTGTTAGCGTTAAAATTGCCTGAAATGAGGATTCTGGGGGAAAAGTCAAAATATTTTTGCTTTACTAAAAGTAAAAGTAAAGAATATCTGTAAATCTTTTCGGGGGAAAGAGGAATGGTGTTCAAGATTGAGTGCACTAGTCTTGCAAAATGAAAGTCAAGATAAAACAAATTTTCCTTACCGACCTAAATTTTAAGATTCATAAAGATTTACTAAGCGGAAATGAAACTTTTTTTTTTTTTTTAAGATTTTTTTTCCAGAACCTCATCCCGGGGGCGTATTCCCCAACTGTAACCGAGTAATCAGACCTTCCCTAAAAAAAAAAAAAAAAAAAAAAAACAAAGCGGGAGGCCATATCTTTAAAGCTAATCATAGAATCTTCTTAACAATAATCCAATAATCTCATTATGTTTCCCACCCACCCTAATTACTGAAGAAATACTCTTTAAATTAACCTAAGGGCATGAAAAAAAAAAAAAATCGGACCTGGTGCAAATTTGTATATATCTCGGGAATTTGCATCCCGGGTTTTAATACCACCTGAAAACCAGAAGTTATAGAAACCTACAATCAAGGATCATATTGTATTCTTATACTTGAATGCCATAGTTTATCATGTTTCTTTACAGCCAGTTTTTTTTTTTATAATTCTTTTTTTTTTATATTGGCGTGCCAGAGAACCTTCTGCGGAAGTGTATTAGTTGACATTCAAGTGACTCGGGAATTGATTTTGGTCGAACAAATACCGAATTCCCGAAGTCATTCGGCCGTATATCTCTCTCTCTCCATTTCGATTTACCGGATTGAGAGATAATGGAATAATGAGATCGTTCATCAACTGATAAAAAATTTTGAGAACGTCAAGAAAAGAGAAGGGACTCAGTGACACCTCCACCCGACAGTAATTCTTTTCCCGTCATTGCACTACATATTAAAACAAGACGTCATTCAGAAAATCGTTGTCAGATGTATTGTTGAAATGGCATTTTTGCATGAAGAACTAAATGCTGACAAATCGTAAAGAAGATGTGAATGGGTACAGAAGGACCGAAAAATGAGACAAACGAGTGAGACAACGTTCTAAGTCACACGAGAGCCATCGATTCTTTATGCCAATCTAAAATCAAAGTTATCTTGGCCGAATGCGCTTTGGAAATACAGATAACGAAGAGAGAGAGAGAGAGAGAGAGAGAGAGAGAGAGAGAGAGAGAGAGAGAGAGAGAATGTGCATGTATTGGTGACGAGAGAAATGGTATTTCAAGTCTGGGCTTCCATTGCCAGAGAGTTTGCAATGAGCTGGGATATCGCTTTTGCTATGAAATTTGCGCGGAGCTAATCAGGCTTGTGAATGATAATTTAAATAGTATTCATTTATATTTATAATATGTTTAATAGTGATAAGGTTCTTGATAATTCTCTGTTTATTTATTTATTTGTTTAGGGTGGTAATCATCAAATGGATATTGGGAAAAACTACTGCTATATCAGACCAGTCTTCAAAAGACTGAAAAATTTTAACTGGGTAAACTGATATCTGTTTGGTATCTGGTGTGCGCTAAATCACTTATAATGTTTAAAGTGTTAAAATTTGCCATCTTTACAATTGGTGTGACGTTTGTTACGGCACGAAGATCATACAGAACCGCAACTATACAATTTAGCTGATAATATTTTGCAAATGTTCGGCCATTGTTAGTTTTTTCGATGAACTTCAAGCCTGATAGATGAGTTTTTTTTTTAACACTCCCTTTTTTCACTGTAAATCTGAATTAGCTAGACTGTTGGAAGCTTGAAGGTCTTTGGCTTCGAACATAGTGTGTTTTTCATTGCCTTTTTTTTCAAGAAGACCGCTGAGAGAGAGAGAGAGAGAGTGAAGAGAGAGAGAGAGAGAGAGAGAGAGAGGATCGCAATGTTTGGAAAAATAATTAGTAAGTAGCAGGAATAGTCTTTATTTGTTCATATATTTGTGCGTATATTATTTTTTTTAACCCTACACCTTTTGTCGTACTGTAAGAGTTAAAACAGTATTTAAGCGAAGTCTATCGTAGACTGGAATGATCTAGTTTTGGGGGTCCACCATAAAATAAAGGGAAATAGAGCAGATTCGCGGAAGGAACAAAGGAAAAAAGCTGCAGTTTGGTTCTGGACAGATAAGGTGAAAAATGAAGGTGTGAGATTGATTAAATACGAGTAGTCTCTCTCTCTCTCTCTCTCGTTTTCAGTTCGATTTTCCCTCCTCAAATTCTGGTTTCTTCGTGACGGGACCTCCAGACATATTTTATGTCCTATATGCCATTCGTTGCTCGGATCTATACATTATCTCTGGCTGGGTCGGGAAAAGTCCTTTTGGGGTTTTCATGCTCTCTCTCTCTCTCTCTCTCTCTCTCCTCTCTCTCCTCTCTCTCTCTCTCCTCTCTCTCTGGCAACAGGATCTCCATTCATTAACCCAGCGTCAGTTGAAATCTCAAATGACTTCGGAAGGATCGGCTGATCTGAATTTTACAAAATCCCTCGGCTTCGTTCCTTTTCATTTCGTCTCAGGATTGCGAGGCAATGGAGGAGGTATTTGTCTTGATAAGAGACGAAAGACCATTTCATCAGCTTTGCAAAGACTCCAGGCTGCTAAGATGAAGGTCCTAGAAACGGGCGTTTGAAAGCCACTTCGTTCAGGATGAATGTCAGGATCTCTTTTCCCTCATTCGACTGAATTTCAGGTACAACTACTGATACTGAAGTTAAAATAACGGAAAGTTTATGGCGTCATTCCACTGCACTGACAGATGTGTGATCCCCAGTGTTACTGTAACGGATAATGCAGTTTAATTGATGTAACAAGGTTCCATTACCTTGGTTGAATTACGCTATTGCATTGCACCGGGATATTGCAGCGTTACGTTGTCAGTTGAAGTATGTTGGTCTTATTCTGCTTTGATGACAGCATATGCCATTAGTGGAATAACTAATTCGCTTTGCTGGGAATACAAGGTGGCTTTGGTCTGAGAAATCCAGCATTCAGGTGTCACAGGTTAATAAGGTTTGTTTCTTCGAATGTAACGGGAATATTTGGCACCACTGCATTAACTGAAAACGTTAATGAAGTTGCTTTATATATGTTTCAAGAATGTACTCATTATCGCTAAAACAACAAGCAATATGCTTTCATCCGAGAGTCACTTTGGAATTATGTGACAGAATCGACTTCTATCTGTCATTTACAAAAGTTCCGAGAACCGTTTTCTTTTCCTTCTTTTGCATTTCAGCATTTTGTGTTCAGGGCCTGCTGCAGAGAAAGGAGGTGGACAGTCGTGAATAGAACACGAAGAAGGCCCTTTTTTCTCTCTCTCTCTCTTCAGGAAAAAGTAGAAGAGA
>NC_087215.1:8132199-8142199 GCF_015104395.2 Macrobrachium nipponense | reverse complement strand
AGGGATCTCCCAACACTGCATGGCTTGTTAGCTGAAAGATGTGTATCATCATAGACTGGAAACTGTCAAATTTCTTGTATTATTGAGTTACGGCTGTGCTGCTATTTCCTCAAGTGTTTACAGGCCATATGACTTGATGATCGCATTTTAATTACCTAATGGCATGTAGTACTGTTCTCAGCTACCTTATTTGGGTACATGAATTTGTGTGTCCTCCAGCACCATTGTTTGAGAACCTGTGAGGATGTAACAGTTCTATTTTTAAGTATTGATATTCTTCAATACCTAACCAATCATAAGCCCTATGAAAATCAGACATTGTTAGACCCTGGCTCACTTGAGCATTTGCGGTTGATGCCCATCTGATGTCTGCATTGAGGTCATCAGCAGAAAATATAATAATTGATTAATTAGAAAAACCACTGAACACCAAATTACTGTTGCCATCAATAACGTGCATGTTGATTTTTTTTTTTCTTGTGACAATTACAGTCGGTTTCAATAATTCACTGTGACCTCCAGTTTACGAGTTAAATGAATCCTCTGTTGGTTGATTACCTCCTGATCAAAGGAACACCTGTCGTTTATGGTTTGGTTATGGAGGATCTCCTTTGTGGCTGGATGCAACATATGTGCATTTAATCACACCTGAAAGCATTTTCTTATTCAAGTCCAACAAGCAAACTTAGTTATAACCTATGCAATTTCTTTAGTTAAATTGTGATTTTATTGCAGTGTCTTAAAAAACAATTATACAGCTGTAGGGATACAATAAATTCTAATTTTATTATAAAAATCCTATTTTTAAAATATACTGTAGTAGTATAATTTTCCAGTTTGCAAAGCACAAAAATCACTGTAGCATATGAAATAGGCTTCACAAACTCAATCATAACTTTGTTAAGGTCCAGTGCTAGTCAGAGCTAACATGCCTTGTATGTTTCGAAGATGTATAAGTTTGTTGATGGTAGAGGAAAAAGTCAGTGACAATTTGTCATGGACCTAATGGCATTATACTAGAATGATAGAGCAATAAAGGGGTAACATACCTCATAACTCATTAGTTTGCAAAACTTTAAAATGTTAGTCAGATTCAAGACAATTTGAGGATAGCAATATTGTCACTAATTCTTACTTCCCTTCTTGAGCACATAAAATTTCTGACACTGTCAGACCCTTTTCAACACACTTTTTATAGATGTATAGGTTTTCATGTTGCAATGCTACAGCCTTACCTTTCTACATGGTAAGTTAAGTATTTTTTTCCTTGGGTGAGGTTCCACAAGTCCCACAGGGACGCTGGTCCTTGTCCCCTGACATCCATGGTGCTAGGATCTACAGAGTATAAAGGAGTTATCATTCCCCTCGCCCACTTACATAACTGGGAAACTGACCTTTCTAGGTGAGAGATCAATCTTCATCTTAAAAACTACCCCCACCTGAGAAATGAGCATCCATACAAAAAAACAAGGGCTTGTATTTTAGGAACAAATCACAATTTTATTAAATAGTTTTTTTTTTCAAATACTGTAGGATATACAATGTATTTTATTATATCTCGACCTCTAACCAATCCCTCAATTTCCCTGTTGCAGAATGAAAAAGTGATGCTGTACTTCTGAGTGAATGTGAGTGGGGGCTTCCTCCCCTTACAAATTCCCGCCAGTGAACAGCATTGTTATCAAGCTAGACCAGACCAGTTAGTGCAGAAGGTACAGCATTCCATTAAAAAAAAGACAACTGGTAGTGTGATATATCATAGACAATCCTGTAATTGAAAAGTCAGTAGGTGGAAACATCTTCTGGTTGTTTCTAGATTGTGGTTGCTAACTTATTGTGATTAGATACAATTCCTCTAACCTGACGGCACAAACAGGTCAATAGCGGTAGCATTACTCCAGATTTTAGTGTCTGTGGGTCTTTGGTATGTCTGTACAAAAAGTGTATGTGGTCATTATTTGTGTGGTTCAGAGAGAATGATTAATTTCATTGCTTCTTTAGAGAGAATGATTTAGGATAGAAATATCATGATGATTTATTACATTGGTTCCTTACTGTGCCAAAAATTAATTGTATTTTAAGTTCCAAATACTTATAAACTTGCTGAGGAGATACCAGGGTTATTGCACTTCTCAGCAATGTGGCAAAAGGTGCTGGTTCTGGCATAGTTCCTATTTTCTTGACAATGTTAGGTGGAAGATTTTGAAGTGTTGATCATTAATCAATTTAGATGTTTTTGTGTTGTATCGCTGCCACTGATTGTGAGTAGCAAAAATTTGTGAGTAGCATAAATAGTTTGGACATTCCGGCTACAGGAAGCTTTAATTGAAACGTTATTTACAAATTAAATTTGCATTTCTTTTTTTGGTTGAAGGAAGTTTTTATAAATCCTAGTCAGATTGTTTAAAGATATTTTTTTTTGTTGGAGTAATGTTTGATTATTTAAAATTTTGTTGCAGGATTTAAGTAGTTCATATTCTGCAGGACAGGAGAGAGACCAGTGTGAATAGTCTTCAACTTGGATGTTTACGCTGGAAGGTCACTTAGAATATGAGAGACTATCAGCTGCAGCGCAATGTCACACTTAATAAAAGTGAGAGAAAACAGGCATTCTTTCAGGGATCCTCTTGTCCCCTAGTATGTTCGTCCTTTTTCTGTTTATGTGGCCACACAAGGTTTGATTCCTTTGCTTTCCCTTACTTTGCACTCATACTTCATTATCTTAAACATATATACAGAAACTTGGAATTGGTTATTTTATTCAGGTTAAACCTTTGTAATGATGGTTGATATATTCACGTTATGGCAATGGAATCCTCTTCTCTCACCGCAAGTTATACTGTACCTACCACAAGCTTGAATTCCTCAGAGGAAATACAAGTTATGAATTCCTGAGAGGCGACCAATGTATTATGAAACCATATGTATTAAAAATAGTCAACCTGTATGAGTTCTGTTCATGAAATTGTCACTCACTCACAGGCTGACTATTTTTAAGTGTTTTATAGAATATTTTGGGTTCTGAGTTTAGTCAGGGAATTCAGTACCTTGCACACAGTCGCCATTTTGCCTCCAGGTCATATTTTGAGGTACGAGAGACACAGCAACAGACCTGCTACAAGTCTGTATTTCATTATTGGAGACTATAATAATTAATTAGGAACTGAGTGGGACCAGACACAGGATAAATTTGAAGTCATACTTGGTCTGGATCCTTAAGTGGACTTTTTATCTCCCTCAATTTGTGAGATAGCCCTTGAGTCTGGTGAGGGAAAAAGATTAAGAGGATATGACATCCGCATTCTTAATTCTGGTAGTAACAAACTTTTATGAGGATCATCTAGTGTTCCAAGCAGCATGTAATTGCCTTTCCTTCTACAGCTTGTACTACTGTACTTTTTTTTCTTGGGTACTCTTGTTACGCTTTTCTCTTGATAACTTTCTGCTCAAGTCTGCAAACCTTGATTTTCTTGTCCCCATTTTCAATGTGTGTTAGGGCCTCTTCGTCATGCCTTCCATATTGTTATACCCTCTCTGTTGTTCCCTCCACATATTTTTGGTATGTCGTCTTGTTGAAGCGTTTTACATAGTGCCGTGTCAGGGTCGCTACAGCAAAGATCAGTTCTTTTTCTTTGTCAGTTACCTTTTTGCCATTTTGTCTTGTCAGATGTCCTTAGTCAGGCTTTCCTGTTGTTCCCTCGCAAGTTTTCCCTCTAGTTTTTCTTTATCGTCCCATTTTGGGGAGCTGTCTCTCCTGTACGTATTTTGGTTAAGGTTTCTTTTATATAAGTATATATGTCAGTATGTAACATCTGTCATTAATTCCGCTATCAGCTTCTGTAGTGACTGCGCTCTCCTCTTTCACGATCTTATTTTTGTTAGGCCCTCTTTTAATTTTTATCTTTTTTATCAGTTTCTTTTTACTCCTCTTTACCATTTTTAAGAGTTTTATTTTACTCCGATTTACTCATTTCTCTGTAGACATTTTTGTTATCCCTATGATTTGTTTTTAAATTTTACTGTTGCAATAGTTTGCCATGCTGTTACAGCTTGAGTTATACATTACATATCTTGAATTAACGATGTCCACAAAGCGAATTATCCATATTCAGTTTTATTTTACATGATGGGAGGGATTTATTTATAAGAGATGACAAAATGTCAGCCATGTAAAACTGTATGAACAGTTTTTTTGCCAGTTTCTTCAATAAAGGAACTATAGTACATTTTCATGATAGTTCAACTGAAAGAAAGTCGAAGAGTGTTTCTCTAGTATTATTTGTCTGATAATTTAAAGAGAAATAAGGGAGAGAGAATACTTCTCTAGTAATTAGTTCAAAATCTGTTATTGATCTATCAAAGCAAAAAGAGGACGTATTTTTTGTCTTTTGAGGTAGTTATTCATAGAATTTGTTTTGTCAGTAAATAATATAAAATCTAAACACTCGGCAAATTTAAATAGAGGTAAATATTTATGTAACGTTTGTTGGTAGTGGTTTGTTATAGCTGTCAGTGATGTTTTTGTCTTGCATTTACTTTTAAGTTGTAAAAAAACTTTTTACAATCACTTTTAAGGTGTTTTATAGGTAAATTATTTTCTTCTGTCTTGTCAGTAAGTATATCATTGATTGTCAGTAGGTATATCATTGATTTTTTTTGTCAATACATATATTCATTGTCAGTGACATTGATTTTTTTTGTCTACGTATATCATTTGTCAATACACATGCTTCACTTTGCTGGTAGTGGTTTGTGATGTTTTTGCCTTGCATTTACATTTGTGCCAATCTCTCAAAAGTTGTTTGATATTTACCCATTTTTAGTACTTTTGTCAGTATCATCGATTGTCAGTACACATACTTCAGTTCCTTGTTGGCAGTGATTTGTTATATAACAAACGTCACTGATGTTTTTTCCTTTCAATTTGATGTTTTTTCCTTTCAATTTACTTTGTGAGGCACATTTTTTTTTTTACTTTGTGAGGCATATTTTTTTATCTTATTTGTACATTTGTCAGTAACATTATCAGTACACGTACTTCTTCAGAATTGAAAAAAAATATTTGGCAGGTTTTGTTTAAAGACTTTTTAGTATTTACAGTTTTGTTGTACCATTGTACTGTTTTATTGTATGTATTTTACTGTTAAGGTAGGTTTGTTGTGGTAATTTTTAGTTTTATTAGTTTTCTGATATTTTTTATTAACTTTATGCATATAGTGTACTACAGTAACTTTAATTCGGGTTGCTTTCACAATTTTTTTTAATTTGTCAATGTGTAATCAGTTACATTGACAAATTTTTTGGGAGTTAAGAGAGTGGCTCAAATTAATCTAACATTGAATGCAACATAAACACTTGATTCGAAATAATTTTTTATTGATTTATAAACTGTACACTATACCAACCTATTTACAATATGAATATCTATACATGACTGATTTCTAATGATAAATTTTCATACTTTCAGGAATTTGGGATGGCTTCTGTCTTGCTAATAGGCGTGAGGAATTGCTGTAAGACCGAAAATAGTACAAGCTTATGTACGTTGTCCGAAAAGTGATTGACGAGAAAAATTTTAGTTCTGGAAAGGGTGATACAGCAGCTGCTAAGTAGGAATCCCACGTACTCCAGAGAGATGAGATCAATAAGGAGGCAAGTTTACCTGAATATTAAGAAGTTATTGCAGTTCCTTTGTACTGATCATTGACTAAGTTTCGACTAAATGATGGCAGACCAAGTTTCGACTAAGTTTCGACTAAATGGCAGAAAGATAGTTAACAGAACAGAAAAGAAAATGTTGGTGGCTGTAATGAAGACCAAAGTTTACAGCACTTGACTAGTTGCATCTTCATTTCCATGTGATAGAAAAGATCTACTGGTGTAGCAGCCGAGTTTCCCAAGGTCACAGCAGTTTCCCAGGATACGGAAAGAGTAATAGGCGAGATGTCCTAAAAATAATAGGCAAGATGTCCTAAAAATACAGCGATTTCCCAGTATATGGGAAGGTGGTGTAGCAGCTTAGCATCCCAGGGTCACAACACCAGTATAGGTTAAGTAACATCAACATGTTGATCATTTTCATCTGTAGCATTATCATACAAGTGAAGGTGAAATGCGTCTGAAGTCTTGGTTTAACAGCTCTTGAGAAAGTTTGTTAGCATATGCTTCATAATTAATTCTCATTCAATGATTGTACAAGATGCTGTTTTAGCTGAAATGTTCATCTCGGGCAGTGGTAGTGTTAGCTGCTGCTTTTTGTATAGTTTGAAATTTATCTTACTGCTTTCATGTCCAGAGATGCAGTTGACAGGAACACCATGCTTTGCGGCACTTCAAGTCTTCCTGCTACGATGTCCATGTTTTGCAGCACTTCAAATGCAATTTGTAGCAAATATGATGTTCATTTAGGCCGAAGAATCAAGACTGTTTCCCAGGACGTACAGTACTAGGGTGGGAAGCTTGGACCTCCCTATCCTCATACAGTAGTATAGAATGATGACAAGTACGAAGTATTCAGTAAAGGATCTTGGTATTTCAACTGAAGAATTTATGACCTGAAAAGAAAAGCCAGTATTAGGCGTGTTTACTTGTAAAAGTTATCCCCGTCTATTAAAACATTTACATTTACTTGTAAAAGTTATCCCCGTCTATTAAAACATTTACATTTACTTGTAAAAGTTAGATCCTGTTTATTAAAAAATTTACAAACTCCTGTGTATTAAAAAATATTTACCAATTGAGTTATACAGTATACAAATAGAATTATACGGTTTATTTTATCCTGTAAAAACAGTGTCCACTGCGAGAATATAAAAATAAACCTCTGGTTTATTGACAATGTTGATGTTCCTAGAAGTTAAGTAGAAAGAAACCAGAGACTACTCCTGTACTTGAGGGTCTTGCTCTCTGAGTCTTCGAAGTTCAGTAGAAAGAAATCAGACTACAGCTACCCAAGTTCAGTGGGTCGGGGCCCGTGTCTCAACTCTTCACGGACCAAAATGATTGCCGGAATGGTCAAATTCCCTCTGCTGAAAGATGAAAGCGATTACGAAATTGGAATGAAAAAGTAATTTCCGAAAAAAAAAGTAGGGTGAGAGTTGAGGATGAGCATTACAACAGCCTTCCTTCCCCTTGGAGTTTGGCCATTTGTATACAACTACACTTCATACAGCGGAACTAGCTGCAAAACAAACTCATTAGTTACCCCCTGCATCTGTGGACGATGACAGGACACCAGCTGTAAAACAAGCAAAAGTTTTGTACAATTAAATAAAATTTTGACCTATGAGATTCAGGGTCTCTGTAACACGGTTTTTTGGACTTTGCTCCTTGTCAAAGCAGCGGATGTAGCTGAAAGTTGACATATGTATATTTTTACAACCACAAAAAATTTTGTCAGCATTATCAATACTTAAGCCCGATAGCTGTAATTTTTATAGAGTAAAAATGATCTAGCCGACGCCATGGCCAATGATTACGAGCCAAGAGTCGAAAAACATTACGTAAGCAAGGTAAACAAACACCTTTGACGAAATGTTGCCCCGCCCATCCACCAGACAAACTCCATCGGCTCTGAAACCTAAAGACTTTATGAATGGCGGAACGATATATAGATGTGGGTGGGGTATCAGTGCTAGCGTAGTAATACTACTGTAGCAGTAGTGCCGCAAGAGTATAGCAGTAATATACATAAATGAAACAAACGTTAGGCCAACTGCTGGGATCCTTGAGGATCATTTAGCACTTCTTACAACTACTCGAGAAATTAGTTTTTATAGCCAGAGGATAAATTTTCTAATCCAACAATGCCCATGGTAGCCTTCAGTGTTATCCTGAATTATAACGAGGCGAAAGTGGTGGGGGAGCCTCATGAAGTCATTATTCTGACGATAATTTTTGGTGAAGGTTTTAAAGCCTATAGACGGTACCGGTTATTTTTTTTTTCAGTAAATAGGTAGATAGCCAATAAATAAAAATTGCTTGACATTGGATATAGCAGTTATCAAATCAAGCTTGTCTACTATGTTTTTGATAATTACCAACTAATCCCTACATCTTGTCAATCTGATTTGTGACCTATAATGCAGACTAATTTCTTAGGAAACATAGTGAGAGTTAAACTAATAATCGAAGTGTTTTTGTATTTATTAACATTTTGTTGGTTTGTTCATTATGACAATTATCAGTGGAGAGGTTCCAGAGTTCATAAAGGTGTACTGCTTTGCTTTATTTAAATTTGTATGTCATTGTTGCCAGAGGTTTAGCCTTCGTTACGTATAGCCAATCATCCATCGAGAAAGAGGGAAGAAATGCTGTCATAAGTTACGTAACGAGTGCGTTCGAAAACCTTTTCTCTGAGTAAGTTGGCCAGTCTTCAAAAAGTCACTTTTACATTATAAGTACCAAATTTATTCAACCTACGTAATGCAGAATACTGTCAAAATTTATGTGTAGATATAATATGTATTCTGAATAAGCGTTATATTTACGAAATGCATAGATAAAAAGTTATTGCGAAAAAACCGTGTTACAGAGGCCCTGAATCTCATAGTAGGTAAAAACTTACGTCTAGGCGAGCTCTGTTTGAAAGCCAAACTGAAATTCATGTATTACATACGTTCTAGATTAATCTGTTTCTTATAGTTAATTACTGGAAATTAATTGTTCGTTGCTTTTAACATGAAAGGCCTCAAAAACTGAAAATGTAAACTAACCCTTTATGAAAAGAACGAAACCTGCGAGTGTAATCAAAGCAAACCTATAGTTCCACATAGCAAAAAGGTATAATCGTAAAAGCATAAATCATGTAAGCCATGCCACCTGGCATATGCCACAGAAAATTACGCAATCTATTCTCAAGGGTTTCAATGTTTTATTTTGAACTTTTTCAAGCAGTCTTTCCAAAGAGTAACGCTATGTAGTAAACGCCATGTAACTACCATATGTAACTATTCAATAATCATAATCCACCTTCAATATGCATCAAGATACTAACTTAACATGGTAGGGCTGACTAATGTATGTGCAGATACCTGTTCATTATTTTTAAGCTATAGATAAGCAAATGTCTGCAGTCGTAATACCTAGTCATTTACTGCAAAACAAAATTCTTTAAAATGAACGTGTGTGTAGCAGAAAACTAAAAATTAACTCCTAAGTTTTGATTAACTGCCTATACATTAACTTTCAAACCTAGTAACACTTAACTCATTGGGGCTTAGGCTTCAGCTTGAAAATTTAGTCCTAAAAACAGTTAGTTTGCTAATATTTTCACCTAAATCACATCGACAATATATTTACCATTTTGGTGAACATCATATTCCCAACGGAAAAATTTTAAAACTGATTACTTCATCTTCTGTATCTACAGAAAAACATACGTTGGAGTCACAGTTTTGTGAATTCCTAAAAGAGCAAAGCTCTGTCCAGTTGCCTTCCTCTGCTTCGACTTCACGGAACGATCTTCCGATACAGTTTCACTGGTCAGCCTGGAAATAAAAAGAAAAAATGTTAGAAAAATGCACGGCTCAAAATTACCCTATAATTCTGCGTATAAATTAACTTAGTCTACAAAAAAAATTATAAACTAGGGTAAGCATCAAGGTAATTTATGGACTAACCCAATAGAAACGTGGGTGGACACAAAGAATAACTAAATATAGAGCATATTTTAAAAAAATTAAGCATTTTGGAGTTTTGAATACTTAATCTAATATAGCCGAATGGAAAAATTAAAATTAGAGTAACCGTTGCAAAAGGTTTTTAAATTTTAACAAATTACCATTCTCATTACTTAAACTTTGAACGGGCTTGTCCTCACAAAACTTCCATGGCAAAGAATTTGGACATTCAAATGATCGATTGTCCTAAAATACTACTCAAATTTTTTTTTAACTTTTACATATTTTGCATATCCAACAGGATAGGTAAACATGGTAAAAGGCAGATAAAAGTAAAATAAACTGCTTCTCACTTTTTTGCTAAAGTATTAAATATGAAA
>NC_087215.1:8124699-8129699 GCF_015104395.2 Macrobrachium nipponense | reverse complement strand
TTCAATCAGTAGAAGTTGTATAGATATTTATTTGGTTTAATTACGGCAATACAAAAATTAATGAAAACTATACATTTTTTAATCAAATGAAATCATTTAACAAATAAATACAGTAGGTAAATACGGGAAACACAACAGATGAAATAAGTGTTAATTAATCAGAATGTGAACAATCTTTCGATTTTTTTGTCTTTCAAGGTTAAAAAATTAAAATATGTAAATAACTTGTCTCACTGAAGTGAGGACTTCAAGGACTGTTAACAACAACTCTAATCGAAGTTGTTGGAGTAACTGACAATAGCATTCATCATAAATATTTACCCTTCTTTGGTTACTACTGGCTTTCTATTCTACCAAAATCCTTCAACAGATCAATCATTGTAATGTTAAAGGCTCACTTCTGGAAAACTCTGTACCAGATGGCGTATAATAAGGGCCGGAAATAGAGCAATGGAAATAACCCCAGAATACAACTCAGTGGACGATGGAACTACCACTTTTAAACGTTCTCTCTCTCTCTCTCTCTCTCTCTCTCTCTCTCTCTCTCTCTCTCTCTCTCTCTCTCTCCGCCAAAAGGACATCCGTTCATTAAATGCCGATGTAAACTGAAACCCAGATGACTTCGTAATCCATTTGCAAAGAAGCGACCTGAATTCCAAAATCCGCTTCGTCCGTCCCGGATTACAAAGTAATGGAGATATCGCTCGTGATAAAAGATTGTCGTCGTTTCATGAACTTTTTGCCTAAGAATCTTGACCATGGAAGAAAGTTTAGAGAAAGGAACGAGCGACGAACTTATCCAGAGAGTAATTATAAAGCTACTTATTAAAAGCATTGATTATTGCAACATATTATGCAAGAACTAATCCCAGTACGACAGTTTCGTTTTTGTAAGGACAGCGATTTACGCCACACCCGATTCAATGACAAGGTTTAGTTCTCGCTGAACTTTGCCTGACAGAAAGTTGATTCCATTGCATTGCAACATTACCGAAATGCCACTGTTACTATAATGGACTTTTTCACTCCAAGGAAACGTAACGCTATCTCGTCACAGATATTTAATGAGACGAACAACCAGTTTGATATAATTACTTGTCGTTGTTCTATAGCCACCAAATGGATATGCAATGCAGCTTTGATCTTCACTGATAGTAATTACAATGTTAATTCATTCATTAAATTGCAAAGTTGCATCATGCCAACCGGGCTAGAATAATTACATTTTCAAACATGAATAAAATAACAGTTACATTATTTTGATGTAGAATAAAGAGCAATGTTATATGACACTCCAAGAAGAGTTATAATATATGTTTCGACTACTCTCAGAACATAATGCACGAAAGAACATTATTTTTTCCTCACTTTTTTCAGATAAATTCAATGAAATTCTTATGATTACTCCTGAATATATTTATTTTGAAAGTATACATACACATTAACACACACAATAGCACGCATTAACACGCACACAATATATATATATATATATATATATATATATATATATATATATATATATATATATATATATATATATATATATATAATATATATACGTATATGTATGTGTGTGTGTGTCCATACCACAGTCTTCTCCTCTTCAAATAACTCCAATTCTCTTTCACTTCTCGACAACTTTTCCCATTGAGTGTGACAACGAGTGACATAATAGACTTCGGCAAGGAAAGAATCCTCCCACGACTTCTTCTTCACAGATCTTTCGGTATTGGATTTCATTTCCCAAACTTCCTGACAGGTCTGAAGAAACTCGCTCGGGAGTCCCGGTTCTGCTATGTGTAAGAGCCCCTCTTATTCCTTAGGATACCCTCATCATGTATTGTTGCTTTCATGTTATTGTGTGTTGTTCGTATGATTCTTGTTTTTGTTGTGTCTCCTTCGGACTGTGGCCAAGGGTGAATTCGAGAATGTCGAAATTAGAATCATAATTGGGCCTTATGATGTGGGAACGCAAGTACCAAACTGCCATGCATGTTACTGCAGTTCCCCCCTCTACCCGCCAAAGATAAGAAAATTATTTCAATGGGTTACAACTAAACTGAATGGGTTGCATAAAAACACCGGTCAATGTACGCCAAGCTATTTTACATTATTCAGAAAATAATGAAGTTATTTTTGAGCCTATCCGTTCACACCTCACAAGGAAATCAACGCAGCCATTATTACCGTTCGAACATTAGCGCTGTGATTCGGCATCGGCAAGAAATGAATTTGTCATAAGGCCCAACTGACACCGGAAGTGGCCCAGGTATGACAAATAGCAACACATGATATAAAGTCATGTAACTCAGGGAAGAAATAAGTCTGGAGAGTTTGGTGAACAGCAGCAAAAACAGAGAGACACAATATTCGTTGGAAGGAGAATGTTTAGCTATAATATATGAAGCAATGGATATTCAAGACCCAGTTATCTTCCTATAGACACACTGCTGTTACAGATAATAAAAGCAACCCCACCCCACCCCTACTTACAATCCTAACCTCCATTTTGTGTGAGGTGTGTCAGTAATCCTGCAAATTTGGAGCTAAAAACGTCTGACAACGCACAGTGTGATTTGCTCTTTACATTTGCCGCCCCAAACATCCAGCGTAAACAATTGTGCAACGGAAAAGCGAACCATTACTGAAATTCTTTAGCAAACACAACACTTTAAATCGCCGGAACGAACTCTCAATTTCATTTTCCATTGTAGTCTTTACTTTTTTTCGTTTCCGCTGTTCTTGCTTCTTTGTCGTTCTTTCTCCGAAAAAGAACTTTTTTTTTTTTGTTTTTTTTTTTTTTTTTCGTTGTTGATTGAAATGTCTAAACTCATTTTGGTTCGAGTTGTTTACACTTCTGGGAAATGCGAGAAGAGTGGCTCGGGGAGTTAACAAGGCGGAAATGTTCGCGTTTTTCCTCGGGTTTCTTTAATCTTTGGAACTACAATTACAAAGTTCCTTTGTCGGTGATCGGATTGTTTTGCGACAATTTTGATTTGCAGTTTCTCATCACTATAACCCTTGCGTTCGATGAAAATATATTACGTTTATGTATAATGAAAATGCACAACGTAAATGTATAATAAAAATACATATTTCTTAGCCTTACCCACCCTTTTTCTATTGGCAGGGACCCCTTCTCTCTCTCTCTCTCTCTCGTCTCTCTCTCTCTCTCTCTCTCTCTCTCATACTCTCTCTCTCTCTCTCTTTTCGCTACCATGATTGGTTTTGATGCAATAAAAACGAAAATAAAACGATAAAATATAATGATATCTGTGGAGTCAACTATGATTATATGATCATATATTCAATAATATGCCTAAGTTTTGAGGAAGTATGGGATATTACGAGTGCATTCAATTCAAAAAGTACATTAGCAAAAGAGTGTTTTGAAAGACGGCACAAGACGATGTATTTTTTGACGTCAGTAAGATGTCTCAATACTTATTGAGTCACTTACTTGCCCTCAGACAGCTCAAATTTTATGTTCTGAATCTACAGCTTCACTTGACTTCATAGAAATCATGTCTGCTTGTATACTGCTTAGTTTCAGTCGTGTAACGTGAAAAGTGAGGTGCATTGTCAGTCAGACAAGACAACTACTGTTAAGTCAACTTGAACTGAATAGATTGTTCTAATACATGATTATGCAATAATACTTGCCGTGTATGATCACCCCTTTTTCTTCTATTTACGATTATGATACAGAGCATCTCAACGGGGAAAGCAACTGATGAAGAAACAACGAGTTTCAGGCAGGCTAAAAAAAGAGAAAAAAAGAAAGAAAGAAAAAAAACTTTATAAGAGTAACAGGATTACTATAGAATGGGGGCGGGGGGCAGAGGCGGATGCGGCACGGGGGGGGGGGGGGGGAAAGGAAATGGAGTCAAAGACGAATCAACTAATTTTATCCGTATATCGATTATTTTTCGTTGGTCGCTCATCATTAACCACTAAGCATAAATACAAAAAATAATTTTATATTGCATTTCATAAATCAATTGGGAGAGAGAGAGAGAGAGAGAGAGAGAACTCTTTGACGATGGGTAACAGATTCCATGACATCACATTGAACTGCGAAACTCTAAGGTCACATGTTATCCATTGACATCATGAGCCTGCAGACCTTTCATCTTTCTGACATTGCGTCATCACAAAAGCAGATAAGCTTCATTAACAACTAAATAAAGTACGAAATAGAATACGTCCTAATTTGTGTATCAGTCGCCATTCAACAGATAAAAATGAAAGTTTAGGTGAACATTTTAAGACTCATAAAGAAAAATGAAAAAACTGAATAATCCCAAAAACTTTATTGAGGAATATGGGATGAAACTGCAGTGGCTAAAATTTGATATCTGCTGCAATAATTCCAAAGCCAGGAATGCGTTATCATAATTTATAAAGCAAGCAGCAAAACACTGCCTTAATTAGAGAAGACAACGAATTGTGTGTTATTTTTTTAATCAAAGTAACACGAACTCCTGGCAGCTGTTCAAGGTTTAACATTAAAATGGAGGAGAGAGAGAGAGAGAGAGAGAGAGAGAGAGAGAGAGAGAGAGAGGAGAGAGAGAGACGAGATTGAAAAACGCTTTTTAATCCAAAAATGATGAGGGTCGAACATCCACAAAATCCAAGCTACATCATGGGGAGAGGAATTTATACAGCACATTACAGGCTCCAGAACAACGCGCAAAATAACGGTAAATTACGGCGATCCAAAACGGCATTCCAGAACAAAAAGGTTAAAATGACTAAACAGGGATTTTTTTTTTTTGTTTTTTTTTTTTTTTTTTTTGTTTTTTTTTTTTTTTTTTTTTTTTTGCGTTTTTTTTTTTTTTTTTTTTTTTTTTTGCAGATCTGCAAATACAAAGGTGAATCTGAACAATTAAGGGATAATAACTTATGGTAAACTCTGCCTTCGGGTGGGATGTCGATATTCACACATTTCCAAGTCCACACACACACACACACACACACACACACCACTCACGCAC
>NC_087215.1:8120004-8124199 GCF_015104395.2 Macrobrachium nipponense | reverse complement strand
CATTGTACTGAATGTTATGTCTACATTTTATTGCATGGTTGATGGATGTGGAGCCTGATTTAGTTGCTGATTTATGCAGGTATATTCCATGATGTACTGGGATTTGAATATCAGTGAAGTGTTCACCTACCATGATAGGTTTAATGTTTTGTTTTGGACAAAATATATATATTGTGTGTGTACATATGTATGTGTGTAAAAACGTTGTTGTTCTCAATGATTTTTGTAACTAAAATAATGTACTCATGTATAAATTTATGTAAGTACATAAACGTATTGTATGTTTGTCAATAAATTAACTAACTATGAATGAAGAACTTCAAATTGAAGTTTTGCTTGCATAGGGAACAAACTCGAAGTTCCTAATGATCTCCAATACTGGACTAATAATTATTATCGTTCTTTATCGGCGCAAAAGAAATTATTTCCCTCGAAGAATAAAGTACAAAGACAAGAATTATGATTCAGTAGAGGATGATAAGAATATCGGGTACACCATATTGGGGTGAAAGGTCGCGCGTTGTGCCTACGAATGAAACTTCAGGATATTGGGTGAAATACTAAAATAAACCTCACTTGATCTTATAAAGGAACCCTTGTGTGTTTGTTTTTTATATTTTTTTTAAGATTCCTTCATTAGAACTAAATGCGGAAATGAAGGAAAACTTTAAGAATATTGAGGTTTTCGCAAAACCTTACAATATTCAGACCATAAAAGAGATGGAATATATGATTTGTGAGAATGTTGTATACATAAACAGAGCAAGTTAACATAAGTGTGCATTAAAAATACATATATCGAAATGCATACATAATACAGGCAGCATACTTGAAGCTCAAACCATAAAGTCTAAATTGAGCTTGTTGGAAGAATATCGAAAGGGACGAAGCCAATGAACGATCCTAATGGGAAGACACCGGAGGAATTTGGCAGAAGGCAATTCGTGTAATTGCTTGGGGAGTTTTTCCTTAATCTAGAATCATCAATCTCCGGGGAGCGGCGAAATACCTCAATACCAAAAGGATTAAAAAGTGCAGGAAGGTTCCAATTGATAAAGGCCTAACAGTTAAGACGTTTGCAATACTGCATGACGTGCAAGGATGAGGTTGTTAACCTCATATATTTTTTTCAAGCCACTAGGAGACGTTGGTTTTACCCATATGCTTGCTATAATACTATACATTTCATCTGTATCACTTCTGTCATTATTTTTTTCTCTAAGTCTGGATATGCGACGTTCTGCTTCTCAGTTGTCTCTTCCCAGACATCTGCGTCGTGGTAAACATCTGATATACAAACACTTAACCTCAGCCTTGTCTCAAGTCTCAACCTCCACTGTTCTCCCCTCCATCAATCCGTTTCTCGCCTGTTTGACTCTCACTGAAAATCCTATCATGTCCTTCCCCTCAATTTCTCTCCGTCTATCATCAACAGACGCACATATGAATCCGCAAGCTTATACTTTAACTCCTTCCACTCTTCTATTTCATTCATATCTGCATTCTTCCTGTCGTGGGGATAGGCCACTTTTGATGTGAGATCCGATTGTTTATGAAACTCGTGTAGTAAACTTTCTCTAAAGTTCAAGAACAAATTAATGACGTAGATTGATAGACAGGTGGATAGATATATAGATAGATATATCCTTTCCTATTCCCCAGTGTTATTTAGACAGAAATAGCTAAGTAGAATCTTATCGCCGACCACATTCCAATTAGCTGGTCTCTCCCATCACCCAGTGGAAGTCAGCCCAGCTGGCGTTCTCTCGCAAGTTGATCATCAACCACGAATTGGCATCTCGATACAATTTCAATCCCCGACGCCCACCTGGAAATGATTGAACTAATAAGGCGGTTAATGAAAGATAATAACACAATAATGCCTCTCTGGTCTGTGGCAGAAAGTCGAAGAAATACTTTGGAAATGATGAGGCCTTTCGTCGAAAATGTATTGTGGGAATTTCACTGAAGTTTTCAGATGATGTTTCATTTCAGTTGTGACGTCATTCATTGACATTATGAGGTGGTTCCCTGAAACTGAGTTATTTCCTTAACATTAGGTATTTGGTATTTCATGTTATGAGGTATTGCACCGAAATTTTGAAGTATTACATTGAAATTGAAGCATTTCTTTAAAAAGTAGAGTCATTACCTTGAAGTTGAGAGGTATTTCAATGTTGTTTCTGCTGTCTTTTGTTTTTATTTTCATTTTCTCTGCTGTCACGTTTAGGAATTCTCCTCCTGTTTCTGTGTTTCTTGAAGCATAACCCTCCTTTATTTTTCGTTTCTTTGGTTTTCTTTTCACTGAGGTTATTAATAAAAGGCATTAGATTGCCCCTCCTGTCGTCCTCTGTTCCTGAAGAAATCTAAACTTGTAGTGAAGTGAAAGATTTCCATAAACTCTTTACAAAACCGAACGACGAAGCTGAATCCTGGATTGGAAGATTATTGTGTCGCCTGATGTGATGGAAGAGCAAGAAGGAATAATGATTCGAATCCACCCATCCTCGCATCAAGGCAGGAGGGAGCTGGTGGCATCTGCCAGCTCAAGATAATCAACATATCATTAATTATCCGTCCTTAATCAAACACTTCCTGCCACATGTGCGCAGATTGATTCAGTCTTCACTGAGAGAAATTCATATGGTCTATAACTATGGCTTCATTAGTCATGTGTTACTTTGTGTAGATATTTTCGTGAATGGATAAATACGGACGAATGTAAATGAATGTTACATAAATTGGGAAACAAGTTTGTTAATCACTGTAAACATATATGAGTTTCTAAGTATGATTCCCTAATTACCTTGCTATTTCGGGACCCTTTGTGCGTAACTATGTACGTCTATGGAGATTAATGTATATATATATATATATATATATATATATATATATATATATTATATATAATATTAAAACAAATAGGTTAGAATTGGCCCCTTTCGAAGACTAATTGAAGATAGGGCGACCAAAACAACACTTAAAGAAAAGATCTTATAATAAATTCTCAAGAAGATTAATGCTTCCCTTTCTTCTCCACAGTTTCCAATACCCGCCCAGGGTAAGTAAGACCTAACACAGTAATATACGATCTACCCAATAACACGAATGGGGCAAGGAAGGGCTGTAAACACCTCACCTAATGGAAGGTGGACCCAATATAGCTATGGCCGTTTCTGGCCATCGCTTCGACGGCCTCTCTCCCAGACTCTATGGGACAACAGAGGACGACCAAGGGAGCTCCATGGCCGCCGGTAAAACACTGAGCTACGCCGTTATCCAGGGGGCGTCAGTGGTGATCATAGCTGAGTTTTGCAATAACTCATAATGTAGACTTTGTGTGTGTCTTTTATCCTGGCTGTCAAAATGTTCGGTGTCTATGAAATGAAGATGCCATATCGTCCGATACTGCCATTGTGTTTTTTATTTGTCCAACTTTTAAAAGTATTTTTCCTGGGACTTTTCCGTGGTTTTGCCAAGAGGTTTTTTATAGGATCGAGAAGATTTATTGAACAAATCTTATTTATGCTTGATAGAGGTTTATACTTGGTAGAATTTGCGTACAGTGAGTTTAAGGATGGTGTGTTATAGTCACTTATATTTTAAGGAATTTATTAAGAAAATAATAATAAAGTTATGGCAAACTTTGCATGATTTTGGATTCTTGTGATAACTGAGGTTGCCTGAAGAAGATGAAAAAACTTTTGAAAGCAATTGTCCAAGAATTAAAAAATAAATAAATTAATTAAATGTTTTATACATTTGTCGCACCAAATGTAAATTCTCACAGAGTAGTATTTCCATCCCATTCCATCGCGAGGTGGCAGCCCCCACCTCGCCCGAGTTTCCTTCCTCCGGTCTAACCACCGTCAGAACTTCCACAGTTCCCCAACTTCGCTCCCTCTGGAGAGGTCCTCGGCGAAAACTTCCGGGCGAAATTGCCGGCATTCGTCTGTCCGTAAACGACTAAATTCCCGCCGCCAGTTCCTCAGGCAGTTCTCAGGTGTTCGTCTCTATCCTCCTCCTCCTCCTCCTCCTCCTCCTCAGGTCTTTGTCTCTGCTTCTAGGAAGATGAGAAACGGGAGATTTTTTTATCCGTTCGGATCTTCGTTTCCTTTTATTATTAATATTCTCACAAATAGACAAAATAAGTACACAAAGTAATCGTTTCAGGTATAAGAAATTAACCAATAGG
>NC_087215.1:8097504-8115004 GCF_015104395.2 Macrobrachium nipponense | reverse complement strand
TTTTACAAACTGAGTGTCATGTCAGCTCACAAAGTTCACGGGATATTTGGCGCTTTTAAAAGGAATGTGTCCAGTTGCATTTAAGGAATTATGCTTTCATGATGTCTTGGTATCAAAGTAATTTACATAAGTCCCTTTGGGATTATATAATATATATATATATATATATATATATATACTATATATATATATATATATATATATATCTATTTTATATATATATAATATATATATATATATATATATTATACATATATATATTAAAAAAAAAAATATATATACGGGAAAACACACACCCCCCCCCGCACATATTTAAAAGGATAATAATTGAAATTATAATAAGTAGGAGAAGAACAGCGACCATTCACACTTTACAATATGAAAGTAGATTTTTAAACACAGACCAAGATCGATCACTGAGAGGAAAACGACTTACCATTTTCCTTAATATAGTATATATATATATATATATATATATATATATATATATATATATATATATATATATATATATATATATATATTATATATATTATATATATAAATATTGAATCTGTTCAAACGAATTATGTACCTGATCGTCAGTCGATTATCGAATGCCAGGGACACAGAAAATTGATAGAAACGCTTCAGACATTAAGGATGTCAAATATCTCCCCTATAAAAGGACCTCGTCGATGTTCTTGTGTTGGTCTAGAGAGAAGGTGAATATTTTAGAGAGAATTGATACTGAACGTGAAAAAGAGGAAGGGAAGGTAACGTTTGTAGAAAAACAAGGTGGGAAAAATATAAAAGATCTGTGGTTACTGATAAAAAAAAGTATTGAAAGAAGAAGTCGGGGCAGAAAAAAGTGAGCTTCACCAATTTAGGTAGAAAAAATTCTTCTCCCAGAGAGAGAGAGGAGAGAGAGAGAGAGAGAGAGAGAGAGAGAGAGAGAGTCAGTTAACATGGTTGCTTCATATGACTGTTAATTGTGAAAATTATTTATGCTCCTGCATAATTTAATTCTCGGTGGTAGTAGCGTGTCTAATGCATCACGAGGCATCATATGTTTCTCCATTTTTAGGAAATTTACTGCATATTTTAGGCAGGGAAAGCATAATTGTATTAATTTCCATATTTAAATTCAGTTCTATGGCTTCATAATGAAGGCTAGTGATTAAAAATATGTTTATGGCGAAATGGAAAACAACGATAATGATTCAACAAATTTTGAACTTCCTAAACGTACGGTTATAGATGACGTAAAAGAGAGATTTGTGCGCAAGATCCCTTTGGGTAATTATAATGATAATAATAGTTATAATAATACTTGCTCGTTTCCAAATTACATATTTTAATCGATATTACTACCAGCAATAATTTATTGTTCCCTTTGCCCGATACACTTCGTATTTAAGAGCTCAGTGAGAGAGAGAGAGAGAGAGAGAGAGAGAGAGAGAGAGAGAGAGAGAGAGAGAGAGAGAGAGAGAGAGAGATAATATTTGGCTTATCCTCCAGCCAATAGACGACACTTGTGTCCAGTTTTAAACCTTTCCCCAACACCTCTGCCATTTCACACATAGTTAACTCCTGTACACGTGTAGGTGTGTGTGTATGTGTGTGTATGTGTGTGTGTTTGTGTGTATCCTCTTTCAGGCCTCCGAGTTTGAACGACCCAAAGGTTTTTCTTTTCATCTTTTTTACTGTTTTTTTTTCTATTTCAGTAGGACCTTCTACCCTTTCCTACTTTCATGACGAATAACTCAAGTCCAGTAATATCCAATTTGACGGGGCCATGTTTTCCTGATTTCTTCTGATAGGAAATCATTTACAGTCATTTAAAGACTTAGATAAACTCACTCACTGTTCAGAAGCCATGAATAATAAAATTTGTACAGCTGACTCTTTTGAATTCTATCCTATGTCAACGGATTCATGTGAGTTAGGCATAGTGCTAAACGGCTCTCTCTCTCATACAAGCGAAGGTTGTCTGGGGAAACTTTATCCCTTTTACAGTAATAAATTCAATTACAGAATGAATAATGGCTCCTGGATCCGTTACGACAAAGCCGGTTTCCACGTCGTATGCCTGAATGGGACCACCGCCCATTCTCCAATCTTTGTAGCAGCTGATGGTTGTACGGGGACATCTACAAACTACACCGTCAGAGGGGTCAACACGATAATACGTGAGAAGGCGTATTTTGCGAACTATACTTGGGCGTCTACAATTCATCCCATCACTACCTCTCCCATACAACGCGCGGGTGGCGTCATCGTTCGACGCAAGGCTGGCTGAGATGAACCACGCGTCACCGACTTATGCAGGTGGAGAAAATCTTCGTTACTACATTCTGCTGGCCGTGTTCAGCGTGACGGCCATATTGGTTATCGCCGTCAACATCTTTGCTTGGCGTAGGCTGGAGGCGTACACAGAAGGATCTCCAAGGAAACATATTGTCCCGTCCAGATGACGTACCCGTTAAACTCAAGTCGTTTTGAGTTTAGGGCCGCCTGGCCATTTCGTTTTGTGCCTAGGGAAATTGTCTGGAATTGTGTTGTGTGAAAAGCGGTCTGTATGCTGGCAAAAAATGTAGGACAAGAAAGACTCACGCCTTTGCATTTGAACAGTTAAAGTATCTCCCGGGCACCTAATAAAATATTATAGCCCAATCTTATACATTTATACTCCTAAAGGTATTTTTCGGGCACCTAATATAATATACCAGCCCTATATATTAATCTGTACCATTATATTTACCTATTACAAAGAGTGACAAGTACTCTTTAACAATTATACATGATCATGTTGTAATCTGTCAGTAACCACTATTCTTAATCAGGTTTACCTATTACCATAATCTATTGTAGTAACCACTATTCTTAATCAGGTTACCTATTATCATATTAATCATGTATACATGTTAATCTTTTGATTTTTACCTTTTTATTATTTTTGGGTACTAATCATTTATTATTACCAAAACATGGATCTAGATTTTTCCATGCATTTATTATCTTTGTTTATGAATATGTCAAAAAGGGTATGTAACAGAACCTTTTTATGCATTTAATCACTTGTTATGTTTACACCTAAACATAGTTACGAGCACGCTCCTAAGGAAACAATGTTTAAAGTAACTTTTGTTATTCAAGGCTTGAATGGTAGCTGTCCGAGGCTAATGTAATAAATACATTTTTAGAATTACATTATCTGTAGATAAGGTCATGGGGGGGCATTAGGAGGGATCCTACGTGACCAATGCAGATCTAGATTACGCTATGCGCTGTCTGCAGTAGCCTGGTTTAATCTGTTTAGATATGTCATCGTTTTGCATTACTGATAACTTTGCACAACAACTTCCATGGAAGCGGTTGACCTGTTAACCTACGCCGGAAACTTGTAACTTCCGAGCCGGCGGACTACGTATGTTTTTATATGAATCGCTGAGATAGCTAATGTTTCGCTATCGACGTGATGCTCTAGAAGTCAGTTCTTTACCAGCGATCAAACATATCGGTCTCCCGACCGAACTGTCTCTCTTATTATGGAGTACAGAATAAAGTTGTTATACCTTTTTCAACTTATGTGTTTGAATCCTCTCCTTTAGTTTAAGAAGAACCACTCTACTAAGATATCACATAGGAGACGGAAGGAACCAGAAATACTTACGAATGACAGTCGTAAGGAGAAACAAAGAGTCTTCGCAAAAGCGAAGAGGACTAAAAATATATATATAATATATATATATATATATATATATATATATATATATATATATATTATATATATATATGTTTTTGAAAATCGGGATTTGCAATATGAATTATTGCCTTGTTGGGATAGGAGGATTTTTTTCTTCAGAAAATATTAAAAATCGTCGAAGAAAGTAATTCAGATACTTTTCTGTTCATAAAGAAACTTATGTTTTAAATATATGCTTATAGGAGATATTAGAAACCTTCAAAAAATGAAAATATTTATACAATATACTAAGGCGTAGTAATTTTCTAGCAGTAAAATTAAGCAGAACGCTGAAATTCAAATATGCAAATTGTTCTTCGTGGACGTCAAAATACCCATGTTTTTCTGATTTATTTTATGAGAACACACAATGCTTAATTATTTTGTCCGTTTATATATATATATATATATATATATATATATATATATATATATATATATATATATATATATATTTACGGACTGTTGAAGGAAGCTAATGAATGAAATGTATAAGAAGAAAAGGAGAAAGAATTATAAGGAAAAATAAGGAAAATTGGAACTGAGCTGACTTGTCAGAAAGCTGATGAAATGTAAGGGATGGGAATGAGGAACACCTGAAAGAAAAATGAAAAAATAGAAACTTGATCGAACGCAGTAAGGGAATTGATAATGGCAGGAAGGAGAAGAAAGAAAGGAAAGCCAAGAAGTAGAGGAGTACAGAAAAAAACTCCTTTTTGGCTGCCATGAGGTTTCTATTTTGACATCAGTAAAACACCCCTTACAATATAAGAAGGAGCAGGGGCCCATAAGAGAGTCAGTTGGTCGACCCGAACCCCCCCCCCCCCCCCCCCCCCCCCCCCCCCCCCACCCCCCCTGCCTCCCTTCATCATTCCCTGTCAGGAGCACATCATGATTATCTGTCTACTCCTCAAAGACGCCATTTTTTTCTTCTTCTTTTCTCTCGTTGGCGGTTGGGGAGAGAGGTATCCATAGAAGGACTCATCTCTTTGTATATCTTATGGGAGAAGAGGAAGAGGTGGAATATACCTTTGATACTAAGGGAAAGATATTCAATAATGACAGTTCAAATGCAGACTTAAAAGATAGTTATTTGAATTTAGTTTTAATTATCGAAACAAAATTAAAATGTTATTTAAAACCTTTTTGTTGGAGTAAATTTTTCATATCTATCAGGCAGTGTATTATGACTTCAAACAAGTCCGCGGAAAGGAAAAATTAAAAAAAGAAAGAGGAAAAGACGGGAAATGACTCGAGCTCTATTTTCTGTAGGCTTATTTCTGTCTGTCAGGAATTCATCGAGAGAAGAGGGAATCAATCTGTCAGCTTTGTCAGATATTCTTTGTACCACAAGAGACGTTTAATGCTTTCCTTGAAGTGGATTTCCGTGGGAAAGGTAAACGAACAAAAGAAGTAATTTATTTATGAATTCAAAATTAAATGTCCCTTGTTAGAATGCAGGTAAATACAGGAAAAGACATGAGATGTGTATAGGCCTAATTTATGTTCCATTCACCTACGTGTTAATCTCCACTGCCCGAAATAAAAATAGTTTTCATATTTTTCATTGTCAAAGAAAATAATTACAAAATTTCAATGAAAACAGAAATTTAGATTTTTTTATAAAACGAAATATCCGTATCAGTTGTACGGATATCAATCAGTATTTGAACGTAACAAGAAAAAAAAAAATCTCTCCACTCTGTTCACAAAGCTCACTAACCCTTTCCGGAATTACTCTGTGATCGTTCGGTAAATATCAAATGCACACACTCACTTTATAGTATATATATATATATAATAAATATATGATATATATATATTATATATATATATCTATATGTATATACTATATATATAATATATGTATGTATATGTATAATATATATATATATATATATATATATATATATATATACATATATATACAATATATATATATATATATATATATATATATATATATATATATATATATATATAGATATATATATATACTATATATATATATATATGTGTGTGTGTAAACTATACATATATATATATATATATATATATCTATAGATATATATATATTATATATATATAATATATATATATGTAAACATATATATATATATATATATATATATATATATATTATATGTTTACATATATTTTCATATATGTAAACCGAAGAGGAATTTTTTAGTCGATATGAGATTTGTCAGCTCGGGTGCGAACCATCGAATCCAACAAATCCAGGACGCACAGTCAAGCTTTAAAACCACACTGCCACTGCAAGCTTCACTGTGCGTTCTGGATTTGTTGGATTCGATGGTTCGCGCCCAAGCTGACAAATCTCATATCGATTAAAAAATCCCCTTCGGTTTACATATATGAAAATATATTAATTCCAAGGTAGAGAGAATTAGATATTAAAGGACATTTGTAGCTCGATGTATGTAGTATATGAATCACAGTAATGTGATATGACTCATATATATAATATATATATAATATATATATATATATATATATATATATATATATATATATATATATATATATATGTGTGTGTGTGTGTGTGTGTGTGTGTGTACGTCCTTTTTTAATCAAGATAAATAGATAATATTCAATTTTATTTCGAGAGCGGTAATCAATCCCTTGTTGCAAGAACGATTTGTATTAATAAAATCAGTTTGCTAACAATATCAGCACATCAAAAACAACGCTTGCATAAAATAATTCTACTAATACCGCCACTATGTTTAGTAGTCACCGCTTCTAATGCTTCTACTTTTAGTAATATCAACCATGAATCCATAATTATAGATACTTTAAAGACGTGTGTAATATTTTATTGCAGATGTGAACTGCAATATTTCGAAAAAGTCTCGTTTTACAGTACGTAGTATTAAACTGTTCGACAAGTGTTGGCATTGCAAGGTGGGCAACGGGACATCCGAGCTCTAATGTGCAATTTTGGATTGGAAAACAATTAGGCCCTACTTTGGCTAATTCCCGGAAGTAACAGCTTTGCGTTAATTTCAGAATGGATAACCAAATGGCCACTTTACAGGAAACTGTCGTTCAAATGTTTTAATGATATCTTAAAAACACTTTGAATTAACAAAGGTTAAACGTAATATTTAAAGTTCTGATCTCCAAGTTACATTGATAGTCGGTGGACTGGGTAGTCCTTCAAGAGTCCAACTTAGGTCCCTCACAAGTCCCTCGATGGTGGAATAACAGTCCCTTAAAAATCCAAAATGAAATCCTTCACAAGTCAACCCAAAGCACCTCGAAGTTCCTCTAGGGTCATACAAAAGGATCTCTCAAAAGTCATTCACAGAAATGAAAGTCCATTTGAGTAGATACCTTGTAAGTTACTGTTAATGTCAGGTCGCAAACGGAAGGAGACTAAATATTCACTAGTCCTAAATGGAGTTACAAATAGAATTAAACTCAACATTCAAGCAACGTGATAGTTATTATGTCATATTGGATCACAATCACAGCTTGGCATGAGAGTCACGCTCTAATGGCATTTGATTCCCCTCTCCCTCTAAATGCATTGCAGGAAAAACGTTGTTGCCCTTTGAAATAGCAATAAAGAGTCATCATCCCAGAAAAGCACAAGGCAATGGCATCAGTCTTGCCGGGGATTTCCTTTCAAACAACACGAAAACAAAACTTTGATGAAATCTGCGACAATCAACTCAAATAATAAGTTCCGCCTTTCAAATGGAAACTGTTTAATTGTCGTTGTGTAATTATTAACCTATATTTAGGAAGTAGTATTTATTCCAAAATCAAGGCGAGAAGTTCCAGGTACTTTATTGTTTCTAGATTTCGCACGAATATGGACATCTCTTAAGCCAAGATCTCTCTACCTACGAAAAACTGTCGTGGGTTAAACAGCGTACGTGATGCTTGGAACGGCGAACTGCAACTCTATCATAAGGCAAATTTTATGTAGATAAAAGTAAGATTTTCATACTAACCAGCGATATTCATGTCATGAAGAGGCTAACCACCAATGATCCGCATATCAACCATCGTGGCGACCAGAAGGAACCAATCAGCGCGCAGTACGTGACTGTATGTCTGCCAGTTTGGCTCTAGTTAAGTTAGTTACCAATGCAGTATTTGTTACAAGTTATTTCACGCCGGAGGACTGAATATATTACGCAATTTTGTGCAATTTTTCATTCCAGCGTACGATAGTGTGAAGTGTCGCTTTAGTTAAGGGTAATGAAACGAATGAGTAAATGCCAAAATGAACGATCATGTACACTCGACAAGGAAACTTAAGATACAGTTTTTTTAAAACCTTCGGACATATATTGTTCAATAATGCCACACCTGGCAACTCTTGAAAGGGGGCGGAGCTTCAAAATCATAGCGTTTGTTGCTTTCTTGATCTCCATCAACTTTGCACCTTAAAGATTCTGTTGAGGTCCTATAATCTTTTATACTTAAATATAGAAACAGGCTTTATATTATTCGTTAATGTTGGTTGGTAACGTCAGTTCAGGGTATGAATATCGATCATCCTTTAAAACCTACTGTGAAACCTTATTTATAAGTACTGTTTGACACTAAACTGACGTAAAATTCATACGTAATTAAACAGACGGATCATTAAACAATGAGAGAAAGGGTTTTAAAAATTTGGGCAGTACTTGTGGAAATCGTGAGGAACTATACAGTAAAGAATGACATATTATGACGATAGAGAGAGCGAGAGAGTGCGCAAGCATAGGACTATCTATAGAGATACTTAATTCATTATATTTACTTTGAAAGATTGAGTGATAATATTTTTTCAAATGTTTTTAAAAGTGGAGAGAGAGAAGAGAGAGAGAGAGAGAGAGAGAGAGAAGCAAAATCTGCGTTATAACTATTCAATTTCATTATATTTTCTTTGGGAGATTGAGTGGTAATATATATCATTTTTAAAGTATGTTTTAGAAGTGGAGAGAGAGAGAGAGAGAGAGAGAGAGAGAGAGAGAGAGAGAGAGGAGAGAGAGTTATAGTACTGGTGACGGACTTGTGACGGGGGAAAGGCAGAAGAAAATACGTATAATGAATTAAGGATCTCTATCGATAGGCCTATGCTTGCGCGATATGACATGACTGCCAAGATCGTGCTGCACTATGCTAGATAAAATTTGAAGGATCATACTATTCAATTTATTTCTCAAAGAAATTCATACCCTAATCTTGATTACATTCGACAGTTGCCGTAGCATTCAAAGATTGTAAAAAGACGTGGAAAATTTTAGACACAGGGTGCGGTCATTCTTGCTCTCTTGATAAAGTCTTTACTTTTGAAAATCGGGTTTCATCCACAAATCATTCACGAAAAAAGCTGTGTTAAGTAAAAATATTTATTACCTCAAATAACTCATTATATGTTGCACTGACAATTAAAGTTTTATATCGTGGGAGATCTTTCAGCCTCTCGGCAAAAGAAATGCAGTCGTTTAGGGTGTAGGCTACTATAAACTGCTTTGTAATGGGAGCATATAGCCAGAAAATCTTTGAGTGACATGCTACTTTATGTTTAAAGACAGTAGCTTTGTAAACAGCAACTATAGTAGCATTCGATCCATGTCAACGTCAAAGTAATCAAAGTGTGAAATCCGTTACGTTAGCCAGTATCCAGTGACTTGCGCTTTCCTGCTCGAAGTTCTAGGGCTCCTCCTCACATCATAGAAAACGCTCTTGCGGATGCAACTAGATTTGTTCAACCATACCTTAGCCGTCGCAACATTGAGTGCCATTGACGTCAGCTAACTTTAATAGCTTTGGAATACAAACATAAGTTTGTAGAAACTAAAATAATTGCATTCACCACTTATGATGATGCAATATATCTCCGTTCATGAGGCAAAACAAGTAAATATTGTCGTCGTGATACATAGTACTAAAATCAGAAATTCACATTCTATCTACCAGATCTCTATGAACGAATCCATCTGAGAAATTCCAATTACTTCGGACATATATCGTGTTATTAAGTATCTGAACGGTCTTGTTTTGCAGTTTTAACTAATATAATATAATTTGCAGTATATTTTCATATTCTAGAGTAAATTTAGCGATATTGTGTCTTTTCAGTAAAAATAAATGGGAAATTGGATGAACGAAAGCTAATGAAAACTATCTTCAGTTTTCTTGTCGAGTGTACATTATCTATGAGTCTTTCTATGAAACCAGTTTCTGCTGCTCCTCATTCATCAAGTTGGTGAATCTTGTGAAGTGATAACATGGGGTGAACTCGATGATTGTGTAACAGAAGATAAAAGATAGCAGTAAAGTATTGCCCAGAAATGAAGCCGAAAAGTTGTGCAGTAGAGTTTTTGGTGTTGTTGATAAACCTGAAGTTGGGGAGGGAGGTGTTAGGAAGGTTTATGTTTAACGAACGTCCTGGACCTGAAAATATTGATCCAAAGGTATACGAAGAACAGGATCCACATTCTCTAATGATAAACAGTTGCTGAAACCTGCATTATCGTATTCCAACTGCTTTGTGAAAACAAACGAGCCGAATGATGCGTGATGAAAGGACGTCATACACAAAGATGTCTTATATTTATATCTGGAATGCTTCCAGTTGCCAGAGCTGTCTAGACTCAACTGCCCGGTAATAAAAGCCTGAATGTACTATATCCCACTCGTGAAGGCTTCAGTCCTTTATTCAGTACTCAGAAGACTTTAAAGGGGAGGGCTGACCCATGACTCATTAGGATGATCTGTAGAAGTACGTTTGTTTGTTTGTTTGTATGGTGCTTTTACTTTGCATGGAACCAATGGTTATTCAGCAACGGGACCAACGGCTTTACGTGACTTCCGAACCGCGTCGAGAGGTGAACTTCTACCACCAGAAATACAATCTCTCACACCTCAATGGAATGCCCGAGAATCGAACTCGCGGCCACCGAGGTAGCAAGCCAACACCATACCGATCAGGCCACTGAGGCGCTTGTAGAATTACGTAGCCTCACAAGGAAGGATTCGAGACTTTTATGAAGCGTCTTTGATGAAGAGTGAGGACTGGTGCACTGTTGACGGATAGACCGATGGATGAGGATGGTAGTCATGGGAGGATAACCATCGCCTTCTCTGGCTGTTGTTGGTGAGTGATCCGATGATGATTTCTGCAATAGGTCTAAGGTGGCATCACCTGAACCCTGTTGAAGTGTTATATTGTCAGGTGTTCATGTATTGCTTGTTCTTTTGTTATTCATTCATTGGCTTGTTCGTTTGTTGTTCGTTCATTGCTATACCCTAATTATTTACATAAGACATAAAGGCATCTTTCTCTAACATTTATTAATGTTTATTTTCCGCATGAGTAAAGCATTGGTACCTTATATAAGGTTTTTGATGCATTTCCCCATGACTAGTTATTAGTGAGGCATAATTCCACTGCGTGTTCGATTGTCATGTTTTACTTATGTTTGAGTTTTAAAACTGAAAATAAATGTGGATTTTTTATCCTTATTTTTTCATAAATTTATTCTTTTTTTTTTCTTTTTTTTTACCAAAATGTTATAAACTGCTTTAAAATTTGTAAGCAGCTCCGATCAAAAAAAGGATACGACCATATTTTCCAAAATATTTTGGACAGTATATATTGTCTTTATGCCGAAAGGAGTTTAAGTTTAAAATTTTGTTAAGCGGATTACGAGAAGATGAATTTTGCAAACTTTAAAAGTTTATCTTATAAAATGCTCTTATTTCACAACAAAGGTTTCCTTTAATGTTGGGTTGTCTTTGATATAATATATAATTTCAGCATCAGTATCTATGAGTGTCACATAAATACACGACTACAGCATCAACATCAAACTCTTTGTGGTCATCATTAAGTGTCATTAGTAAATCTAAATAAATCTTTGCTAATTTCACTAAAGTAATGTACGAACGCATGCCCACTCCGATGAAGTATATGCAAAAACAAGTTACACGGAATTTTATCTCGAGTATTTTCATTTTTGCCTTCGCTCACTGATCTGGCTGTGAGATTTAGGAAAACAATAGATTGTGTTGTTTTTCGTTGTGTTACAGAAGCCCTGGCCTTATGCCAACACGGGCTCTTGCTCTTAGAGCAACCCTGTAACCGAAGTACAGAATAGGGAGATACTTTCAAACAAATGAAGATCGTTAACGGCTGTGAAAGCCACTTGAGTATCGGAACCTGAGCGCTGAATTAATGAAAGGCTGCAAGGACGAATCATCTGAGGATTCGGTTGAGTCCTTCTAGAGTGAACACGTTCCCTTCGAAGGAGAGGATATCCGGATATCCCTTACGAACTATAACGGATATTATAGCTTGGTGTAATCGTGAAGGGCTGCTTGTTCTTCAAGCTGGTGGCATATGATTTATTATTAACGTCGTCCCCAGAATATCATGCACGCGGTTGGGCTTTGTATAGTAGTACCCAATTATTATGGTCTTTGCTCATTTTTTGGTCGTTGCCCCTAGGGGTAGATTTTATTAGTGAATAGATGGAGGACTCATTTGTCTTTCTTTATTTTATTTTGGTCACATGTCGTTTCCTTCGTTTCTCACTTGTGTGCCTGATTAATAGGCTACTTAGGCCTATTCTTTGCGATATTTTCTGATTTGCTTTCGTGTCTTTTTTTTTTTTTTTGGTGTATGTATGCATGTATGAGTCCATATTTACCATATGTATAAATATATATATATAATATATATATATATATATATATATATATATATATATATATATATATATATCTACCCCCATAGTATTATGTGGAACCATTCGTTTTGATAAATTTTCGGTGAAATATGAGGTCCTTGGAAGAAAAACTTTAATAAGCAATAAATGTGAAACGTGAAATGAAAAGTTTTCGGTATATTTTGTGTTTTTAAAAACCAAAAAAATAGTAAAGTCCTTTTTACGACGAAAGAAGGGGTCAAGTTTAAAAGATATATTTTTACGGATATTGTCAGTTATTCTTTGTGGAATACCGCAACGATACAATTATTGATCGTTCATCAAGTTGTTATGGCTTTATTGCAATGAAATGTACAGTAAAACAAATAGATAAATAAAATGTTAAGCAAGCAAACAAATAAATAAACATGTTCTAACATGAATGGCCTATTGTCGAGTCACTATGCATTTACATAAACACATAAGTGACACATCCTCCTATAACTGCATGTAGTTGAAATAGAATCGAAGTCAATCAAACTACTTTTGAGTAAAAAAAGAAGAAACGTCCTAAAACCGACACCCGAAAAGACGAGAAGGAGAAATGAGACGAATGAAATTGACAAAAAGAAGAAGAAGAAAAAAAAAGAGGGTAGGATCTGAAAAGAGAGGAACAAAAGATCCTTTGCAAAGGAGACTCCTCTTTCAGATCCTTCCAAAGGAAAGCGATCGACGTTTTAAGGATCAGCGTCCGTCAGCGTGACTGGAGATAGACAAAAGGCAATCTAATCCTCCTTCCATTTCCTGGGAGGATTAAATCCTCCGTGAAAGAGAATTGTTGTTGCTGGAGACGCGGATTGAAGAGGATCAATCACCCTTCCGCCTTCAAGCGTTTTACCCTCGGTTTTTCCTTGTTTTAGTTTGAGTTTTATGTATTTATATAATACAAAATTTAATGACTTATTTTTGAGGTTAGGTTTATATGTCTTTTGGATATGGGATTGTTTTTGTTTGTCAGTTCAGCTTTTTGATTTTCTTATTGTTATTTGAAAAACGCTGTATTTGAGGTTACGAAAAATAGACTGGAAATTATCGTTGAGAATATAAAAAAAAAATTTAAAAGGTTTTTCTGGTTTAAAATCTTTGTCCCATACCATGTACACCTTAATATATTATAATTATATAATATATTTATATATAAATATATCTATATATATTATTTATATTATTATATATAATATTAATAATTTATATATATTATATATATTATATATCTTATATATAATTATATAATAATTATATATATTAATATATAAATATAGATTCTATAATATATTATTATAATTATATATATATTTATATAATAATATTATTTATAATATATAATATAATCTATTTATATTATATATATATATATATATATATAATATATATATATTTCAAAAAATAAAAAATAATGGAGGAGTATTTATTGTCCTAAATAAGATGCAAGCCGGAATGGGTACGGTATCGTACTATCGTTAAATATGACTTAAACTCTTCCCATCTATCAGCAGAAAAGAAAACGGAAAAATCCTTTACGAAGTTCATAAATATGCAAAAACAAAAAAGGCGGTTTTAAAATGCCAAGAAATATATCTGACCTACCCGAAACATAGTAACATATGCTGACTGAAATAGAGGGTACGTAGTGGGAGATCGTAAATCCTGAAAAAAAAAAAAAAAAATCCTACAATGGTCCACTTTCCTCCACAGAATTTACGAGGAAGGAATAGCAGATAAATCATGTCTGAACTGCTTCAAAACAAGAAAAAAGAAAAATTTGGTGGCTTTTTTTGTAACGTGAGGTTGTCTTTCTAGCCTATGGTGTTTTTGTGTTTTTTTATATATTTTTATTTTCATCATTCAGATAAAAGTCGGTTTAAGACAGCAATATATAGGGGAGCGCTTTATCATGCAAGTATATATAGAATTAAATAGGTGATTGAAAAGTAAGTGAAATTTATAAGCGCAAAAACAGATATTCAACGATGTCACTGAGTGGTTTTGGTGTGACTTGTGACCGAGGGAGAATCGCTGGTGGACTTATAACTACTACTGAAAAAAAAAAAAAACTGTAATTCCAGTCGGTGTATGAGAGTGTGTGTGTATGTGTGTAAAAGTTAAAAAGTTATGTCTGCGTTAAACTCTCAATTTACAAGTAAAACACTTCCAAACTGTATAATTTAGTTTCCTTCTGATAAGATAACAGTGATCATATCTAATGCATCAACATGAAGATAATGTTACGCTCACCAACCTGAAACCAAATGCAGTGAAAACACTGCTTATTAATAATAGTAGTTAAAATAAATACTGAGAAAATTACCTCCAATAATTTCGGTTAAAATGACCAGCAACCATTAAGAGAACAAGTTGAACTGTAAGGGTGGAATAAGACGTTGAAGTCATTGCTTGACATAACAAAGGAATTCGTGTTTATTTTCCTTCATCATATTTCCATGGCAAAGATAATTAATTGACATTCAAGCACGAATGGATTTTATGGTCTTTTAGACGGAAAGAAAAAGAAATGACTTAATAAAAGGGTCACTGAACTTTTGTTGATAATTTTACTTTCTCGTCTAACTTTTGTACAGACGAGAAGACTGAAGAATCATTGGTAAAGGAAAACATCAAATTTTGATAATGATCAGTGAGGAAAGAAATTTTTTTTTTCAATCTTTATTGGACGATGTAAAAGAAGAACGAATTTATTAAAGAAATCTCTTAGATCTCTTAAGGTAATGATTACATCTTAGATCTCTTAAGGTAATGATTACACTAAAACATGATTATCATCTTTATATCCACTGGACGAAAAGAAAGACAAATGATTTGCTAAAAATGTCATCCAACAGAGGCATCAGAGAGACGACCCTGAAGGATCAAAAGAATTGAAAAGATCCTCATTCAGCTTTTCTGGCATCGGTAATCTTTGATTGGAGGGGGGGGGGGGGGGGGGGAGAAGATAATTGCGTTGAATGGAAGGGTGGTTAAAACGGTGGGAGAGCCATCTTGTCGTGGATGGATCGCAAGGACGTTCTTAGTGGAGAGGAGGGGGAAAGGAGCTGACACGAAAGAAATGGAAAGAGGGAAATCATTATTCTCTCCTTTTGCCGATGAATGGGCACAAAAGGTCGAGGATTAGGCAACTTATTAATATAATATTATATTTGTCTCTTGAATGAGAAAGGGAGAATGTGGAGGATGGGTGGTATTTTAATATTTTCTCCTCTAATGAGAAGGACGATTGTGGATGAATTTTAATTTATTGTGCAACATGAGGCGGTAAATCTGTTGACAGAGGAAAAGAGAATCAGAGACCACGGAATGATAAACATGTCTCGCATGAATAAGAGAAGAAACAGTGAATTATTACCAAATATTATTTCAGATAATTAATAAAGTAAAAATAGCGATTCGCATTGATTGTGCGTGGAGAGAGAGAGAGAGAGAGATGCAGATTTTTAACGTCAGTATTATTTCATTAGATGAAACCAAACCTTTTCACGTGGAACAAGCCCACCCTCCAGAGGGACCATTGACTTAAAATTCAAGTTCTCAAAAAATGTTGGTGTCAACCTCCCACCGCAGACCCCAACACTGCAGCAGTAACTGATCATGATCAGTCTGGATTGACATCTCCCTGGGGAGGTGCGAACCCACGACATCTGCATCTGAGCGGCATGCCACGACGCTAGCCACCACACCAGCGAACCAGTAATTTATTTTATAATGAGTTAGGGGAAGAAACTCCTGAATGAAGTCTTAATATTTTATGAAAAAGAGAAGTGCAATGAAATATATAAATGGACTTAAATGGGAAGACATGAGGTGTCTACTCATGTCCAAGATAGACAGAAAGACATACGCAATGTCTAAACCTTGGACGTACGGACAGATGGTCCTAATTCCGGAATTGTCGGAACTGGGTCGAGTAGCCTGTGGTGAAAGGTCATATTCCCGCGTTGCGATTTGGAATTGGCAGCGAACCAACCTTGAACATATAAACAGAAAATAATTTTTGTCACAAAAAATAGCAAATATGCATTCATGGTTCCTAGCAATAGTTTTTGCTGTCATTGAGACATTCAGACTCCTTTCGGATATGTTTTGTGCCCCCTGAACTTAACTACTATTTGGTTTAAAAACTGAAACAAAAATTTGCCGCCAATTCTTGCATTTTCGACATTCAATATTGGTGCCATATTGATAAAAGAATTACGCTAAGCTTTGGAATTTAACTTGACTGCAACAGCGACATTTAAAAGCGTTTGCATCTTTATTCATATGATGATATTGTTGTGGATTTCCGTGAAAATTGTTTAATAATGAGTGACTGTGAGTGTGTTTGAATCGTGCTGCTACGTCCTTTTCGTCTCTCAATGGAAAAAGTCGTAGATCTGTGTTCGGTGGACACTTCTGGGTCATAACGCCAGGGGCTTCCTCAGTAATTCCTGACCTTTGTTCTCCTTCAGATGTAGAGGCAGTTCTTCGTCTCAAGCCTCCTCCTTCTCCTCCCTTTGAGAACAAGGGCCGGCCCACTCGCGCACTTTGGATTGACCCCATATGTCGATGTGTTATATATATATATATATATATATATATTATATATATATATATAATATCTATATATTATATATATATGTATATTATTATATCTATATATATATATATATATATTTGCTACATTTATTGATCTCCTCGTACCCTTACCCGCATTTAGTTAATTATTTTGATTTGTAAAACGGCAGCCATATTCCTCCAAAATATCAGCTGATTTAGGCGGGAAACCAAAGCTAGCCAGCCAGAGATAGGAATTTCCTGCCTAGAAGGAGGAAAATAGACTTGTCAGCTTTAGGGACGTATCCCAAAGGGAAGGATGTAGGCAGACTGGTACTTATTAGGCTTATATCTTGAGCTCTTTTTCCTGTGAACCCTCTGCTGGCTGTAATGTTTCTGTTCCAGGAATGCCCTCGCTCTCAGTCAGCCCCAGTCGTGACTTATTTCCCACTTAGGCCTAACGAGGCTTACTGGCAGTGCCCAGAGCCCA
>NC_087215.1:8090004-8092504 GCF_015104395.2 Macrobrachium nipponense | reverse complement strand
TATATGTATGTATCGAGTATAAAAGGCCATTAAAACACACTGGTTTAAAGCTAAGGACTATATGTTTCGGTTGAATAACAGAAGAGGTAACATTGGCGATATATATATATATATCTATATATATATATATATATATATATATATATATATATATATATATATATATATATATGTAAGAGGTTTCCTGTCCATTTGTGTGTAGCGGATTATTTCCTTACAGAGGGGAGGGGTTGAGCGGTGGGAGCACCAGAGCAAGAAAGTCACTTTTTGCCTCAGCTGCCAGCTTCAGTTCAAGACAGGTAAAAAGCTTCGCGTAAGACCTCTTTAGCTTCAGCGTCACTCCTGCATTTACGCAGGAGATTTTCATCACACATCTCCCTCAATACATATTTATTTTATGTGTTCTCTTTTTTTTCTGAATACTGGCATATCGTAGTATGTCTCTTTTTTTCTAGTCTAACGTTTTTTTTTTTTACTTTTTTATTTTATTTTTTTTTTCTCTCCAATATCATTTTCAATCATCACCTCGATTATCCCCAATTCTCGTTGACGCCTTTGATCATTTAATAAATAGAAAACGATGCTTGAAATAGAGAGTAACATAATAGAAAAAGTGTCAAAAATAGGAGTTGCTAATTATTTGGATATTGTTCGTCAGCAGGGAAACGCATTTTTGCCTATTAGATTTAATGGAAGGTATAAATCTCTCTCTCTCTCTCTCTCTCTCTCTCTCTCTCTCTCTCTCTCTCTCGTCGATGATATATGCAATAAATTATATTTACAGACCCTTCTTTTACATTTTCCAAATTTTCTTTTTCTTTCTCTTCGACCAGTGATTTATGGCCTTTGGAGGAATTATATTTTTTTTTTTTTTTTTTTCCGATTAATTTCTCAAAGTCCATCTCTCTCTCTCTCTCTCTCTCTCTCTCTCTCTCTCTGAGTGATTAATGGAAAATTCATGAAAGTTTGAGGCAAGGTTCCCGATTTTTAAGTTGGTTTTGATCTCCCCCCCCCCCCCCTCTCTCTCTCTCTCTCTCTCTCTCTCTCTCTCTCTCTCTCTCTCTCTCTAATCTTGGCTAAACAATTTGGTGTGTGGCGTTTGCAGGCCTCATCTCTTTATCTCAGGAAGCGTCCCACCACAGTCGACTAAAACCACATGCGTAACTCGCTGCCAGAACTATTTTCGGTTACTGTCAGGTACCAGCCTCAAGGCGTAATATCTACCCCCCCCCTCATCCCCTACATCCCCTACCAAAACCCCCTACCACCCAATGAGATCGAATCCAGGTTCACACCCCTTCATTTAATGAGGCATTAGCTCAGATTTAAATAGGAAAAAAAAGATTATAAAATAAAGATTATTTGCAAAAATAAATTTAGTTGCCCGTGTGCGAGAAATTCACACTAATGAGCTTCGTACTGATTGTTTTTATAATTACATGTATACTATGTATGAAAGAAGAACTCAAATGAAAGTTGTGCTTGCATAGGAGACAAACTCGAAGTTCCTCAATCATCTCCAATACTGGACTAATAATTATTACGTTCTTTATCCGCCCAGATGTAATTATTTACCTCGAGAATAGAGATCAAAGACGAGAATTATGATTCAGTAAAAGATGAGAAGAATTTCAGGTACATATTGTGGAAGGTCGCGCGTTTGTGCCGACGATGAAACTTGAGAATATTTGGTGAAATTCAAAATAAACCTCACTTGATTTTTATTTATAAAGGAACCCAGTTTTTGTGTGTTTGTTTGTGTGTGTTTTCTTTTAAGATTCCTCATTGGAACTAAATACGGAAAAGAGGGGAAACTTTAAAATGATTGAGGGTTTCACAAAACCCTAGAATAATTACACCATAAAAGAGATGGAAAACATGAATCTTGAGAATGTTGTATGCATAGACAGAGCAAGTTCACGTAAGTGTGCATTAAAATACATATATCGAAATGCATCATAATACAGGCAGCATACTTGAAGCTCAAACCATAAAGTCAAAATTGAGCTTGATGGAAGAATAATCGAAAGTGGCGAAGCCAATGAACGATCCTAATAGGAAGACACAGGAGGAATTTGGCAGAAGGCAATTCGTGTAATTGCTTGGGGAGCTTTTTCCTTAATCTAGAATCATCAATCTCCGGGGCGGCGAAAATACTCAATACCAGAGGGATTAAAAAGACCAGGAGGCTGCAATAGGTAAAAGGCCTAACAGTTAAGACTTTTGCACTACTGCATGATGTGCAAAGATGAGGTTGTTAACCTCATATCTTTTTTTCATGCCACTAGGAGACGTTGGTTGTACCCATATGCATGTAATAATACGTTCATTTATCTGTATCACTTCTGTCATTATTTTTTCTAACTCTGGATACACGACGTTCTGCTTCTCAGTATGCTTCTTCCCAGACATCTGCGTCGTGGCAAACTCTGATATACAAACACTTAACCTAAGCCTTGTCTCAAGTTTCAACCTCCACTGTTCGTTCCTCCATCAGTCC
>NC_087215.1:8082608-8089504 GCF_015104395.2 Macrobrachium nipponense | reverse complement strand
ATATGAAAAAAGCACATAAACATAAAATTGCCATTCACAACAAAACCAAAAAAAAACTTCTGAATTGGAACTTACAAGATGCAAGGATTTTTCTTTTATTTTAATCTATTTATTTACTTTTTTTAATTTTTTTACATTTTTTAATTTAATTATATTTTTTTTAAGAAAACTCCGATTCTGTGTCAGAATATTACTTGCACGATGGATGGGGAGGAAGAGCCAATTGTGTGTGAGGAAAATGACTCAAATCGAGGCGGCCAGAAATAAAAAAAAAAATAAATAAATAAAAAAAAAAATAAAACCAAAGGTGTGGGCCAGTGTTGAAATGAGATGTTACCCATTGTAAATCCTCACGATGAAATAATCAACTCGCAAAAAGGCCCCTCCCCTCTCGTTTTGCGGGGAAGCAGGGCTGTGATATAATGCAGTGAAGGGTTTGAAGCATGAATCACCGCCCTGAATGAGAAGTTCAAATCATATACATGCAATTTCATGAGGGGGAACTTGCATGAACTTAGGAAACAAGATGAGGGGCCAATATTGCAACAGTCGGTAAAGGAAATACACACCCACACATACACACACCACACAACACCACACAAACATTTATATCTATATATATATTATAATATATAATATATATATATATATATAATTATTATATATATATCGATTATAAGGTTTTTTTTTTTGCCACGAAGGAAAAAATGAAAAATGAAAAAGCGAGATAGCCGAGTACTTTCGGTCCCTGTTCGAACAGGACCGAAAGTACTCGGCTATTCTCGCTTTTTCATCTTTTTCATTTTTTCCTTCTGTGGCAAAAAACCTTTATTTATACCATAGCATAACGTTTTATATATTTCGTGATCAAGTTTACTTTCATATATATAAATATATATATATATATACAATATATTAATATATATTATATATTAATACAATATATTATAATTATCAAATTGCTTTTAACGAATATTGCAATTACGTTTCATCTCTTTAGAAATCGAAGGCAATTCCCATCCTGAAAATATGGACATGAGTCAGCCTACAGCATCAGCGGCTTAACAACACTCCTACGACAACATTTTTATTCCCCAGAGGCCGCTTTGGCCCGGAACGAGAAGCAAGCCTCGCCGACCGAATCGTTGAAGTTGATAAATATTAGTGAGGATTTTACGAAGAGGTAAGCTCGGCAGTTTCAAACACTGCAGCTTTGTATTTCTTTTTTGTATCATTAGCATTACATTCATGCAGGGAGGGTTGACACTTTTTTTCACCTCCCTGTCGCTGGAATGGAATGGTCAGAACTACGCCTGCAACCCAAAACGTAGTTTGTCGTGGGCGCATTGCTGACACAAAACTGCATTTCAAGGGAAAAAAGGAACGGCTTCTCCTTGCAGTTTGTAAAAGCGTCAGGGTCAGGCGGTGGGTCATTTTGATGTGGAGTGAAAATTTGTAACTCTGTAAACTAATTCACCTTCACAAATTTAGATTAGTTTTCATCTTATGTTATTCACTGATTTGCAAGAGTAATCTTTCGTTTTATGTTTCTAACTGATCTCTTATTTCTGTATCTCCCAAGTACCTTGCTGTTACTTGCTTTTCCTGTCTAATGAGACACCCATATTCTTGGGAAACATGAATTTCCAGTCAGTGGGCCTCCTTTGGATGGGCTCGGTTTCATAATGGAATTAGGTGTTCTTCATCTCGTGAATATGTTAATAAATAATAATAAAATAATAAAATAATAATAATAATAAGAAAATAAAATAATAATAATAATAAGAATAATAATAATTAATTCCATTCAGTATTTGATTTCTGGGCGACAATTGTTTTCTTTTTCAGGGTTTTATTTGTTGTTGAATGTGTCGTTCATTACCCGGTAGATTGTTTGATGGAGTTGTAGGTTGGGTACTGACCTTCTGTATATTATGACTTAAATTTTTTCTTTTTCAAATGCATTTTTTTAACAACCGTTAGGTCTTGTCATCTTTATTTTCCAATGAGTCATCCTTTATTACCGGATATACAGCCCCCCACCCACTTGCATAAAACCAAATCGACGACATGGACATTTCGAACTGATATATTACGCTTCAGCAATCAAATCGTAATCATTGGTGAGGCTGTGGGGCTGATAAAAACAAAATCTATTGGATGGTAGGTTTTATTTATCAAAAGGTTATCACACTTGACTGTAATAACCTGGCCAAATTAAATTATAAATTGCTTAGTATTTTCGATAAATATGTTTTGAACTTCATTGATGGAAATTCATCCATTGGTTGCTTGGGAATGCCATAAACAAAGATGAAAGAAGACGCAGTAGTTTTATTGACGAAAGGTATTACTTATCATATTCACTGGATGCATCACGAGGTTAATTTCAAATTATTATATTTCGAAACAAATATTTTTGCTGTGGTTTTGAGGGATACCAAAAAGCAAAGATCAGCGGATAATAATTTAATTTGGTGATTTATTCACTCAGTTTATTTCTTTATTTTGTTTTTTATTCTTAGCATTTTTTACCCATGTTACATTTTGTAATAACATCAATAATACCGTTGGCACATCGATACAACAAAGAAGCTCGTAAAAATAAGGTCTTATAAAATTGGAGAAGAAAAGGAAGAAAAGGAAACAAACGAATAAATTAGAAACGAGTGGAAAGACAGAGACCGAAGCAACTAAAAAAGAATCATCTGGAAAATTCACTGAGAATTGGACGCGTTTTTTCGGGGGAATCCTTTATAACCAACCAACAAACAAACAAGGAAAGAAAAAGAGGCGTCGGTAACTTTTCACCTTTTCCACTGATCGATGGACTGTGGTAGTGCTCATGTTCCATATATTCAGCTGGCCCTTTTAAAATAAAGTTCGTGAGAGAGAGCGAGACGAGGAGAGATAGGGTTTGAAGAATATTTGCTCCCATTTTGCTGTCTTGGTATCAAGGTAAGTTGGTCATTCTACAATTATTTTTAACATTTCTCGGTTGGAAGGACCAACCAAAAAGATATCTTTTAGAGAAAATTCATGTGTGGTGTCACGGGCAGGTCGACAGCTTTAGCAGATTGTCTTATTACAATAATGTCAAATTTAAATGGTATTTTACCTTTAGAAAATGACATTTAAAATTTTGAACGTTATTGTATAAGAAAAGCACTGTAGGGCTTGGCTGGTTCTTGATTTTAATGCAAACTAGGAAAAAAACCTCACACCAAAAGTTAGTTAGAAAATATTGAGAAGTATATCCTCTCTGGCCTTGAAACCCCATCCAAACACCAGGGAAAATAGTTGAAATGCTTCACCAGGTTCACTCACAATATCAAATGCCTGAAAACACGGAGCGGGAGGAGGGTAGAAAAAATATAAATCGAAATTCATGCAGGGAGGGAAGGTGTGCTCCGTTAAAGCCACGGGAAATTTATTGCTCATTACTTATGATTTTAAACTACATGAATTATAAAAATGATTCGTCCCGAGTTATTGAAGATGAAATTATTTTATTTTTTAGCTTTCATGGTAGGAGGAAACAATATTTAACGAACGAGGGAATATTTTTTCAACGCTTATTATGATTTCGTTTCTGTAGTTGCACTCCTCTGGCCTTGAGATTCGGTACCCAAGGACAACAGAATCTCTAGAGAAAGCGAAAGGAGCCTCCTTTCTAACACCTCTTTCACTCCATCTTTCTTCGTACTTTCTAGTTCTTGCTCTCCTCCTCCCTCCTAACACTTCTGAATTTTCCATTCTTGCCAACAGCTCTCCGTTTTTCTTCATTCTTTCCAAGTGAACCAGAACATCACAAGACACAACGATCTAATCTTCCACCTATGATAGCCGCTTTACCTCATCTTTTACACATATCTCATTTCTCCCTCATTGAGTATGATTCTCTTTTTGCAGCGTATACTAGGCAAAAAACTTATTCTCAACTGTTTATTCTTCTTTGATTTGCATTCAAGTTTAAAATATCTTTTCCATACAGGAGCGATAGCTCAACAAACCTTTCATGCAATATCATCCTGGCTTTCGTTCATACTCCAGCCACCTAGCTCACCTCACTGATCCTACAACCCAGGTCTTCTCTCGTCCCAAAATAAGGGTTTGTGTTTGTGGGTGTCTGTGTGCACTAGCGCGTGTGTATATATCATACCCCAAAGGAATGATCTTCCTGATTTACATAACTTATCATTATCCTCGGTCTGTTCAAAGTGACAACGAAGGAAAGAGAGATCTCGCTGTGACTCGGGTCATCGACCAAACGCCTACCAACGCCATTATTTCTCAGCCCCGGACCATTTGCTCCCCAATTGTTGAGTAAGCGAACTCTGTCTCCCTGGATGCCGGTAGGGGACGCCTTCTCAGTGTGAGGAGTTCTCTCTCTCTCTCTCTCTCTCTCTCTCTCTCTCTCTCTCTCTCTCTCTCTATATATATATATATATATATATATATATATATATATATATATATATATATATATATATATATATATTTTACTGCTATGGATCTTTGAGGGTGATTTTAAATATCTGCGTGTAAAGATGTGTGTTTTACAATATCATAAATGTTTGTCGTTGTCATTCTTGACTTAAAAAAACGTCATCTTTTGAGCGGTTAACTATTTTGGCGCAAATGCATTTAATTTTTAGGATGTGTTCATATTAGATATTTTTCTCTTCATGTCCGTGCGCATGTGGGAATATTCATTTTGTGTATATCCATTTTTATCATTTTTGAATGCGACAGATTTTTACTTCATATCATCTTTTTGATTGTGATTGCACATTTTGATGCAAATGTATTTACTATTTATTATGTATTTAGACTTATACTCTCCACGTCTGCATATATGTGAGAATTTTATGCAAAATTCAAAAACGTAGTTTATGAAACAATGCAATGATGGGAAGTAGCAGCAGCCTCATTTCCATTTTTCTTTGTTTAAATGATTTGGCTGAAACTTTTTTATGTCGGTCATACCTGAGTGTTTGAAGGGATAATGTCGTTTTTCGGGGCTGCAGTTTTTTTTTTTTTTTTTTTTTTCTTAAATAATAATATTCATGCCAGGTCGACACTTTCCGTCTGCCTTGGGAATAATAATGAGGGGATTACGGCCTATTTGCATCATTAATCCCACCTCATTCCTGGAAAAAAAATATATTTGGTCCGGAGAGCAATGTCATCAAAATCATTTTTGTAATTTCACGCTCAGGTTATTACGAAGATACAACCATTTTCATTGCACATAAAAAGGACTGAATCATTACGTCCAATTCTTATGGGCTTGCTTATTGTGAGGAAACAATAATTCATGATTATCGCGGCTCTTTATTCTTTTTATTTACTTTTTTTTAAGTCACGTTCAATAGAGAGGTCATCAATTAGGATTCTCTGATGATTTTGTTGACTATCGATATTGAAACTCGACGAAATACTTTGTTAAACACTTTTATTTATTTATTTATTTATTTATTTTTATTTCCAGCTCACTGCCAAGACAAATACGAACAATTATGTTGAAGAACCAGACAAACAAACAATCAAATCTATTTTTCGTTTTTTTCAACGTAAAATTATATTCTTTTTCCCTAAAAACAAAATGTATCTCTTAATACGGATAGTCTGCATCTTATCGCCCGTAAGTTAGTCGAAGGGAAAAGAGGCCTCATGTAGACCTCTGGATTCCACCAGTGAGGTATCTTATATATATATATATATATATATATATATATATATATATATATATATATATATATATATATATATATATAATCTTATATAAAGCAGTTATCAGTAGTCGGCACTATTTTGAATGACATTTATCGTTTCATTGTAACAAACGAAATTGCATTACGTATACTCGAGTATTGTTCTATGTATAACTGCATAAGAACCAGAGAGAGAGAGAGAGAGAGAGAGAGAGAGATAGAGAGATTCCGTTTGGAACTGAAGACATCCTGTTATTCTGGTAATCCGTCGAAACCGAGTAATGCCTGGAATTTCAAATCTTCATTCCCAGATTTGGAATTTGCTCTGATGGAAATAGAAATTTAATGCCGTGATCATGATTTTACTTCTTATTGATTATTTATTTGTTTATTTATTTTTTTGTCAGTTTGCAAGGAATTTTTGATCGTCCTACTGTTAATTTTGTAGGTTAATTTATATCATTATTTTAGGGACAAAGGACTCTATATACGAGAAGCTCAGAACGGAAAAGAGCATTCGAGACCGCAAGCCTCCGCCAAGGTGGCCCACATTTCTTCAAAGGTTACATTCCCATCTCTCCCAAGATGTAATCATTCGTTTCTGTCGCCGTGAGGTACATTGTTCGTATGTTTCATTAACGTTATGATTATTATTTTTCATTTTTTATTTTTTCTGGTGAATACCCTCCTGCCTTTCTAAGGCGGTGTCACCCAGCACACCAAACCTTGGACTACGTATCCAGTTGCTGACTGATTGATTCTCATCAACTCCCGTCACAAATCAGTTCAAACCGACGACATCAGTGAAGGTACCTTAGTTTTTGCTTGTGCCTGACGTTGTAACGAACAAACACATCTTGAACAAATATAAATAAGGGTGATAGTTAATTCTTGTAACAAAATTTACAGCCCCAGACGGTATCTGTTATCACCCAGTTAAATAATGATTATGGATATCGAAAGATTAATATCGGCTGATTGTTTACGTACTAAGTTTCCAGCATCTTTGATAATAAGTATCAAGATGTTTCCTTACTGATTGTAGTTACCAAGTTTCTTTAAACAATCGTTGACACCTGATATGAAAAACACAATTTTATAACCACGACTGGCATTTTGGATTTGTTTATTTATATTTTTATATATTTATTTTTATTTGAGTTGAATAGATTAATTGTG
>NC_087215.1:8072608-8075108 GCF_015104395.2 Macrobrachium nipponense | reverse complement strand
ATATATATATATATATATATATATATATATATATCTATATATATATTTATTTATTTAATTATTTATATATATATATATATATATATATATATATATATACGTATATACTATATATATATATATATATATATATACTATATATATATATATATATATATATATATAGTATATATATATATATATATATATATATATATATATATATATATAATATATCATATATATATATATATATATATACGTATATTACTATATATATATATATATATATATATATATATATATATATATATATACTATATATATATATATATATATATTATATATATATATATATATATATATCGAGCTACAAATGTCCTTTAATATCTAATTCGCTCTACCTTGGATTTAATATATTTTCATATATGTTTAACCGAAGGGAAAATTTTTTTTAGGCGATAATAGATTTGCCGGCTAACGGGAAATCTATTATCGCCTAAAAAAATTCCCCTTCGGTTAAACATATATGAAAATATATTAATTCCGAGGTAGAGCGAATTAGATATTAAAGGACATTTGTATAAAGACAACGAAACTTGCCTAATGATATCTGAGAAGCCCGTTGATTCCACCTTCCATTCCGAAGAGCTCCAAGACTTCGCGGGAGCAGCTGCAGCATCCAATCCTTCACGTCCTTAAAACCCGAGACAGCCGGTTCCCTTCTGGTCGTACTTCTTCTTAAATTAACTGGAGTAAATATCCGGGAGGGAGCCGACGGATGTCGAGTCTAGTTCCAGGCTTCTTCTCTCAGACATCCGAAGCCAAAGAACTTCGACGATATTTCTGCCGATAGCGTTTCAGAGTCGTGTTTGGAGGCGCCCAGTGAGTAGTGCGCTTTATCCTGGTTCCCACTAAAAAGGTTTTTTATCTTTTTATTGTATTTTATTTTTTTTAATCGGCGTTCGGCGTCTCCGTTGTCTGGATCTTGAAGTAGAATATTGGAGTTTTGTTACTTGTCCTATTTTCTTTGACTATCTGAATTAACCCGCCATCTTTCCTCGTAGCTGGAATAAGTAATAACATTTCCTTTGTCATTTGTTCTTTAATTTCCCTTTCTTCCCAATTATTATTAGAATGAACGGCCGTTTTCCCTTATCTTCATTATTGGTTTAATCTTCACTTTTCCTCATAATTAACGAATGTGCGGTAATTGTAATCCCTTATCTTCTTACTGGAAATTGCGTCATTCATACTCTCATAATCTCCTTTGCATATTGTGCGGAAACCAGATAACTCCTAATGATATAATGTTAAGCAAGTCGAATAGGAATTATAATCATAATCATAAAAAATAATAGCTACGGGGGAAAGCCATAAATCATAAAGTCAAATTCCTGTGTTTTATAATAATAATAATAATAATAATAATAATAATAATAATAATAATAATAATAATAATAATAATAATAATAATAATAATAATGTACAAAAGTGAGCCAAAACCTAAAAAAGAAGCAAAAGACAAAAACAAGAGGAAAAAAGAGATTTTCTTGTCATAATATTTCCAGCTGCAGGCTGAAGAACCCCATTGGCAAAAGAGATTGGAATTTTGGAATCGGAAAATATAGTTTTCTCACCACTGGAACATTTCTCTGTCATGAATACTCTGAAGTCTCTTCAGAATGTTTTAAGAAAGGTCGGTTTGTGGTGTTCTGCTTTCTGCAGTTGACACAGTATTCTCTTCTCAAAGCTTTTTTCGTTGTCTGTTTATTCTAGTGTTTTAAAGTATTGATATATAGTGAATTATTTTTCAGCAGTTCCTTCATTGTTGTAAAATAAAGTACTTGATAGTTATTCTTGAAATCGTTTAGCTTTTAGTTTTCTGAAAAGAAAACCAATGCGGCGGCTTTGTCTGTCCGACCGCACTTTTTCTGTCCGCCCTCAGATCTTAAAATCTACTGAGGATAGCGGGTTCCAAATTGGTATGTTGATCACACACCCTCCAATCATCAAATTGCAATCCTCTAGCTTAAATATTTTTTTTCTTTTATTTAAAATAAACATTAACGACAATCGTGTGTCTGACAACGATATAGGCCAGGCCACCACCGCGCCGTGGATAAAGTTTCATGAGATTGGGCTCATACAGCATTATACCGGGACACCGAAATATATATATATATATATATATATATATATATATATATATATATATATATATATATATATATATATAAATTTATATATTTGAGATATGAAATTTTCCCTCTGTTGATAAGTATTAGACGGCACAATCATTGATCTCTATAAACTTCAAACTTAGGTTAAAAATAATTTGCAATGAATGAAAAACCTTTCTAAAATATTATCCGTGATAGAAGAACGAAATAAAAACTGGAAAAGAAATCTAATAAGAAAGAGAGAGAAGAATAACACTAATTCAAACTTGAATGACCCAAAAAATACATCGCTATAAAAGTTGACGATGAATGGCAGATCTCTAAATGTTCTGCTGAGT
>NC_087215.1:8045108-8065108 GCF_015104395.2 Macrobrachium nipponense | reverse complement strand
CCATATATATATATTTATATATATATATATATATATATATATATATATAGATTATATATATATTATATATAAATAAATTTTATAAAAATATATTAACTGAAACTGCTTGTAAGGAGCTAATGATGGAAATGTTTAAAGAAGAAAAAGGAGAAGAATTAGAAAGAAAAAATAAGGAAAACTGGAACTGAGCTGACTTGTCAGAAAGCTGATGAAGGTAAGGGATAGGAATTGAGGAACACCTGCAAGAAAAATTGAAATAGAAACTTGATCGAACTCAGTAAGGAAATGATAATGATAGGAATAAGGAGAAAGAGAAAGCCAAGATGTAGAGGAGTAGAGAAAACAAGTTCTTTATTGGCTGCTATGAGGTTTCTATTTTGACATCAGTAAACATCCCTGACAGGATAAGAAGAAGCAGGGGGCCATAAGAGAGTCAGTTGGTCGACCCCCCCCCCCCCACCTCCCCATCATCATTCCGCTGTTTCAGGAGCACATCAGGATTATCTGTCTACTCCGAAAGACGCCATTTTTCTTCTTCTTCTTCTCTTGCTCTCGTTGGCGGTTGGGGAGAGAGATGTCCCCAGAAGGACTTATTTCTCCTATATCTATATACCTTTGATAAACTGGGGTAAGATATTCAATAATGCCAGTTCTAATGCAGACTTAAAGAAAGATAGTTATTTGTATTCAGTTTTATTGAAGCAAAATTAAACTGTATTTAAAAACCTTTTGGTTGGAGGAAATTGTTCATATCTATTATGCAGTGTAATTATGACTTCAAACAAGTCCGCGGAAAGGAAAAATGAAAAAAAAGAAAGAGAGGAAAAGACGGGAAATGACTTGAGCGCTATTTCTGTCTGTCAGGAAATCACGAGTGAAGAGAGAATCAATCTGTCAGCTTTGTCAGCTATTCTTTTCAAGAGACGTTTAATGCTTTCCTTGAAGTGGATTTCCGTGGGAAAGATAAAGGAACAAAAGAAATAATTTATTTATGAATTCAAAATTAAGTGTTCCTTCTTAGAATGCAGGTAAATAGTGACAGACGTGAGACGTGTATGGAACTACATTATTTTTAGCTTCAGCTACGTGGCAATCCTTCTCCAACCACGCCCAAAATAAAATATTTTTCATATTTTTCAGTGGTAAAAAAAATAATAAACATTTTTATTGAAAAGTCAAATTTACATCTTTATGAAAAGGGAAAAAAAAAATTTATGTATTAGTAGTACGAATATAAATCAGTATTTGAATGTAAAATAAAAATCTCTCCCCTCAGTTTACAAAGCTCCCTAACCCCTTCCGGAATAACTCTGTGTCGCTCGGTGAACATCAATGGGAATTCATGCATTCTAAATGCACACACTCACTTTATATAGTATATAATATATAGATTATACGTCCTTTTTTGAATGAAGATATACTGGATAATATTAAATTTTATTTCGAAATGAGGTGAGAACGGCAATCAATCCTTTGTTGCTAGAACGATTTTTTAAAAATAAAATAAGTTTGCTATCATTATCAGCACATCAGAAACAACGCTTGCATAAAATCATTCTACTAATACCGCCACTATGTTTAGTAGTCACCGCTTCTAATGTTTCTACTTTCTGTAATATCAACCATGAATCCTTATAGACACTTAAAAGACTTTTGTAATGCTTCATTGCAGATTTGAACTGCTATTCAAAGTCTCGTTAACAGTACGTCGAATTTAACCGTTCAACAATTGTTGTGCATTGCAATGGTGCAACGGGACATCCGAGCTCTAACTGTGCAATTTTCGATTGGGTAAACAATTAGACGGTACTTGCGAATTCCCGGAAGTAACAGCTTTGCATTAATTTCAGAATGGATAACCAAATGGCCACTTTACAGGAAAGCGTCGTGCAAATGTTTTCAATGATATCTTAAACCCATTGCATTAACAAAGGTTAAACGTAACATTTAAGTTCTGATCTCAAGTTACGTTGATAGTCGCTGGGTAGTCCTTCAAGAGTCCCAACTTAGGTCCCTCACAAGTCCCTCGATAGTCTGATAACAGTCCCTTAAAAGTAACAAAAAATAAATATATAAATAATTAAAAATCCTTCACAAGTCAACCCAAAGCCCCGCGAAGTTCCTCGAAAGACAAACAAAAGGATCTCTCAAAAGTCCTGCAAGAAAGTCCCTCGACAGTCATTCACAGAAATGAAAGTCCACTCAAGTAGATGCGTTGTAAGTTACTGTAAATGTTAGGCCACAGAAGGAGTTACAAGGATTATAATGCCCACCATCCGAGGGAGGCATCGTGTGCTCACTTATCTCTAGGAGCAGGTTTTACTGTTAATTCACATTGTCCTAATGATTTTGTCTAGCTTTCTTTTAAACTCTTCCCACTGTTGCTATTTACAACTTCTAGTGGCAGTTAGGGGACTAAATATTCGCTTCTAAGTGGAGAGAGAGAGAGAGAGAGAGAGAGTTACACAGATTTACACTCAGCATTCAAGCAACGTAAGAGTCATTATGTCATATTGAATCACAGTCACAGCTCGGCATGAGAGTCACGCTCTAATGGCATTTGATTCCCCTCTCCCTCTAAATGCATTGCAGGAAAAACGTTGTTGCCCTTTGCAATAGCAATAACGAGGCATCATCCAGAGAAGTACAAGGCAATGACATCAGTCCTGCCGAGATTTCCGATAAAACAACACGACAACTAAACGTTGATGAAGTCTCCCATAATCAACCCAAATAAAGTTGCGTTTCATATGGAAACAGTTTAATTGTAGTTATGTAATTATTAACCTATATTTAGGTAGTGGTATTTATTCCAAATTCGAGGCGAGAAGTTACAGGTACTTGATTATTTGATTCTAGATTTCGCATAAATATAAAATTTCTTAAACCAAGAACTATCTACCTACGAGAAACTGTCGTGGGTTAAACAGTATACGGGATGCTTGGAATGAAAGCTTCAACTCTATCATAAGGCACATTTTATGTAGATAAGAGTATGATTTTCACCCTAACGAGCGATATTCATGTCGTGAAGAGGTTAACCACCGAATAGCAGCCATGTGGCACCACCGTATAGCAGCCATGTGGCGGTCAGAAGGAACCAATGAGCGCGCAGTACGTGACTGTACGTCTGTAACATGCAAGTAGCAGCTGCTGCGTATATTTATATACATTATTTAAGGAAGATGAAGCGAAATAAAAGAAGATGGTAGCAATCAAGGTTATATACTAGAAGGGTATAGAATACAGTGGTCGGGAATTACTCGCTGACATGAGATTCCAAGAAGTTTCTGGCCACAATAAAGTCTTTTCTTCGTAATAACTAATAAATTGAAGGACCTCTTCCTCATTCCAATCAGCCATGTAGACATTTACGTACTGACTGACCAAACAAGGGACTCTGCTATGGACGGACTTGTTCATAGTCGGTGTTAACAAGTTCAGCAACCTCTGTTGATACGCGTGTAATACAGGTCCCGTCCACACATGGCGTAACGTGCAAAGAGACCTCCCTTTGATTCGGGGCCCAAAAACCGACAATTGACGGGACGGAGGGCGAACGGGAGCCTCGTACCTCGCGGGTTCGGGGTTCGGGTTCGAGGAACCGTCCACACTTGCGTTTTTGTTACAAGAAACGGTTACAATACAAGGTTCGGTTCGCACATGTGTACCCACCTAAGTTAGTTACCGATGCAGTATTTATTTAAAGTTATTTCACGCCGGAGGACTGAAAATATTAAGCAATTTTGTGCGATTTTTCATTCATTTTACTGAATGTTGAATCTTCCAGTCCAGCGTGCGATAGTGTGAAGTGTCGCTTTAGTTAAGGGTAAGGAAACAAATGATTAAATGCCCAAATTAACTCTCATGTAAATTATTTATGAGTTCTTTCTATGAAACCAGTGTTTATTCTGCTCGTCATTCGTCAAGTTGGTGAATGATAGCTTGGGGTGAACTCGATGATTGTGTAACAGAAGATAAAAGATAGAAGTAAATATTGCCTAGAAATGTAGTCGTAATGTAGTGCAGGAGGGGCAGCACCTGAACCCTATTGTAATGTTATATCGTCAGGTGTTAATGTATTGCGTGTTCTTTTGTTATTCATTCATTGGCTAGTTCGTTGGCTGATCGTTCATTGCTATATTCCTTAATTATTCACATAAGACATAAAGGCATCTTTCTCTAACATTTATTAATTTTGTTTTACGCGTGAGTAAAGCATATGTATACTATTTAGCGTTTTTATGCATTTCCCACTGACTAGTTATTAGTGAGGCATAATTCCACCCTGCGTGTTCGAATTGTCATGTCTTACGTATGTTTGAGTTAAATAAATTTGAATTTTATCCTTCTTATTTTTTTTAAACCAAAATGTACAAACTGTTTTACAATTTGTATGCAGTTCTGATTGAAAAAAAAAAAAGGATACGACCATATTTTCAAAAATGTTTTGGACAGTATATTCTGTCTTTATACCGAAAGGAGTTTAGTTTCCCTAAGTTTAAAATTTCGTTAAGCGAATTACGAGAACTTGAATTTTGAAAAGTTTAAACCTTTCTCTTATAACATGTTTTTATTTCAAAGCTAAGGATCCCTTTAATTTTGGGTTGTCTCTGATATGATATATAATTTTAGTATCATTACCTATGAGTGTCACATAATATAATTACACTTTTCATGATAAGAGATACTGCCTGGGTTGAGTCAAGGCAGCATCAACATCAAACTCTTTGTGGTCATCATTTTAGGTGTCATTAGTAAATCTAAATAAATCTTTGCTAATTCCACTAAAGTAATGTATGCACGCATGTACTCTCCGATGATGTATATGCATAAACTTGGAACACGCAATTTTATCACCAGTATTTTCATTTTTGCGTTTGTCGCTGATCGGGTTGTGGGATTTAGCTAATAATCAATAGATCATGTTGTTTTTCGTGGTGTTACAGAAAGCGCTGGCCTTATGCCAGCACGGGCTCTTGCTTCTAGGAAGGCCTTGTCATCAAAATATAGGATAGGGAAACACATTACAACAAATGAAGATCGTTAACGGCTGTGAAAACCACTCGAGTATTGGAACCTGAACGCTTAATTAATGATAGGCAGCAAGGACGAATCCTCTAAGGATTCGGCTAAGGCCTTCCTGAGTTGAACCCTTGTCTGCCAACCGCTGGGGTGTAAGTGAACACTTTCCCTTCGGAGGAGAGGATATCCGGATATTCTGATAATCCCTTATGGACTATAACGGTGTAATCGTCAATAAGGTGAAGGGCTGCTTGTTCTTCACGATCCCATATAGTATAGCGTTTTTTTATGTTTTCAAGAGCTGGTGCTTTATTGTTTATTATTTAGCGTCGTCCCCAGAATATCATGCACAAGTTTGGGCGTTGTAAATAGTACCCCCATTATGGTCTCTGCTCTTTTGGTTGTTGCCCCAGGGGTAGTTTTTATTAGTGAATAGATGGAGGGATCCTTTTGTCTTTCTTTATTTAGTTTGGTCACGTGTCGTTTCCTTCGTTTCTCACTTGTGTGCCTAATTAATAGGCTACATAGACCTATTCTTTTCGATATTTTCTGATTTTCTTTCGCGTCTTTCTTTTTTGGTGTATGTATGCATGTTAATGAGTCCATATTTACTATACGTATATATATATATATATATATATATATATTTTATATATATATATATATATATATATATACATATATACTATATACACACTACTATACATACATACATACATCATATATATATATATATATATATATATATATATATATATATATATATATATATATATATATGTATGACCCCATTGTATTACATGGAATGGTAAAAGGTGAATGAACAGTTTTATAAAATATAGTCAGGTCTTTTTATGGCGAAAGAATGGGTCAAGTTTAAAAGATATATATTACGGCTGACGTCAGTTATTCTTTGTAGATTACCGCATGATACAATTGATCGTTCATCGAGTGTTATGGCTTTATTGCTTTGAAATGTCCAGCAAAACAAATAGATAAATGAAATGTCAAGCAAACAAACAAGTAAATAATGTTCTAACATGGCTTGCCTACTTGTCGAGTCACTATGCATTTAAATAAACATGAGTGATTCATTTTTCCCATAAATGTATGTAGTTGAAACAGAAGCGAAAGTCAATCGAATTCTATTAATATAAGAAACATCCTAAAACCGACACCCGAAAAGACGAGAAGTAGAAATGAGACGAATGAGATTGACTAAAAAAAAAAAAAAAAAAAAATAGGATATGAAAAGAGAAACAAAAGATCCTCTGCAAAGGAGACTCCTCTTTCAGATCCTCCCAAAGGAAAGCGATCGGCGTCTAAGGATCAGCGTCCGTCAGCGTGACTGGAGATAAACAAAAGGCGATCTAATCCTCCTTCCATTTCCTGCGAGGATTAAATCCTCCGTAAAAGAGGATTGTTGTTGCTGGAGACGCGGATTGAAGTGAGGATCAATCACCTTCCGCCTTCAAGCGTTTTACCGTCGGTTTTTCATTGTTTTAGTTTGAGTTTTACATTTATTTATTATAATGCAAAATTTAATGGCTTGTTCCTAAGGTTAGGTTTATATGTCTTTTGGATATGGGATTGTTTATTTTGTCAGTCAGTTTAATTGTCTTATCTTTGATATTTGAAAACACAGTTTTTGATGTTACGAAAAATAGACTAGAAATTATTGCAGAGAATATATAAGAACTTTAAAGGGTTCAACACACTTTGTCTGGTTAAAACCTTTGCCACCTACCAACACACACTCATATATACACGTTTCCCCAGTTTTACATATGTAAATGTATATATATATATATATATATATATATATATATATATATATATATATATATATATATATATATACACAGACATATAAACAAAAAATATTTTCTAAAGTAACGTTTCTACAGTACCCCAAAAATTATAATTTTTTTCCCTCGTACCGACAAGAACATAAACATATAATCCCCAAGTGCATTGAGTAAAAAATATATTTTAGCTTCAGTTTTAAACCCTCACCGCAACCCCCCCCCCTCCCACACCCCTGGGCAACCCCCTCCTCTTTACCTCCTTTTCGAAATATTTTCCCCACTTTATCACTCCCATTTTTCTTCCTTTTTTCCAATCGTTTTCTCACCCTCCTCCTGCTAAAAAAAAAAAAAAAAACGTTTACTTCAAAGGTAACGTTTTATATTTTTCCGTTCTCTCAAACCTGGTTATTTCTCGCTTTGCCTCTGTTGTTTTTTGCTAAGATTCCTATTTTGTATTTTGCTGTTATAATTAATACTGTGACCCCCTTTTTAATCCTTTCGCTGTAGACCCTCCTCCTCCTCCTCCTCCTCCTCCTCCTCCTCCTCCTCCTCCTCCTAGTCTAGGAAGTTAGACATGAATCAGAATTTTGCGTAATGAACTACCATTTACCCCCCCACCCCCCCCCTCTCTCTCTCTGTCTTCCTCTCTCTATCCTCTCTCTCTCGTCCTCGCTCTCTCCTCTTCTCTCTCTCTTGAAAACAAGGATCTCTCGTGCACATTGGATTGATCTGATAAGTCGATGTGTTATATATTTATGTTGGTGGCACACACACACTGTCACTTACGTTTGTCTATCTGATGATAGATATAATCGGGAAAGGTTATTTATGTCATTAGCATAAAGTGAATAAAGCAATGAACTTATTAAATTTTTTTCGTTGTTTCGTATCTGTCTCTAAATTGTCATTCACATTTGCCGGGAGTATATTTCCAGTATGTTGGGCAGGTTACTGTTGTGGCTTCCTCTTTCATATTATGCTATTTCACCTAAGTATATGTATAAACAGGTGTATATATATATATATATATATATATATATATATATATATATATATATATATATTATTACATATACATACATCGAGCTACAAATGTCCTTTAATATCTAATTCGCTCAGCCTCGGAATTAATATATTTTCATATATATTTAACTGAAAGGGGAATTTTTTAGTCGATAAGAGATTTGTCGGCTCCCGGGCGCGAACCATCGAAACCAAACAAATCCAGGACGACAGTGAAGCTTTAACCCACACCGCCACCGCAAGAGGTAGAGCGAATTAGATATTTATGGACATTTGTAGTTCAATGTATATATATGAATCACGGTAATGTGATATGACTCATATATAAAATCATATAATGTATATATAATATATATATTATATATATATTATAATTATATTATATATATATATAATTAATATATATAAAGAGAGAGAGAGAGAGAGAAGAGAGAGAGAGAGAGAGAGAGTTTTTATTGTATTCAGCAGTGTGTCTAAGATAATATCTTTATGGCATCGTAATTTCCTGACCTTTCCTAAAAATACTTTCTTGTTTTTTACTTTTATTCTGACGGAAATGAGAAACATCTGATTTTCATTTGTTCCTTTTCTCTCTCTTTCTCTACTGGTTATTTATTGCTCCACCTTTTAACTGAGAATGGTTTTTATTGCAATAATATCATCATCATCATATATATTCTGTTTCGTGGGATCCTGTGGTTCTGTGCAGTCATTATAGGTATTCCTATGTCATTGTAACGAGTATCTTTCTCGTATATATATTTTTTTCGACTCTAGGAGTCCTTTATTGTACTCAAAAAGGGAATTTTCTGTCTTTTCGAGTCACGTTTCTCAATTCAGAGTCATTGTATCGTCTTCTTTATCGTTTCACGATGAAGCTTCCTTAGGAAATGTGTTCGACTGAGTCTGGAACTGTTGTATTTATTTGTCTCCGCTTCTGCTCAAAGAATATTGTCCTTTTGTGATTTTCAAAGTGTATCTTAATTCTGCACTAAGAATATGGTTCCTTTTCGTTTGTCTCTTACCCTCGAGCGGTTTCTGTTCCTCGCAAGATTAATTCACAAGTGTCAGAGTATAATATACTCCACCTTGAACTAAAGTTTGATTCTGCTGAAATCAGTAACTTCACTGTTCTGATTTACAATTTAGTAAAGAGAAGCGTTTAGAAAAGAGATTAAAATTCCGCCCACACTCCACCATAAACATGGGAGGCGAAGCGTCAGTACAGATGTGATCCCAGTGTTGGCCATCGATAGAATGGAAATGAACAGCCAGGATCAGTTTCGGTGGCCAGACAATTACATGCAAGCGAATGCTTCATTGAGGGTCGAGCCTTCGTGTGTACACATGAATTATTATTGGATGAATGTGCGTTTGCCAAATCTGTATTGCTGGTGTTGATTGGAATTTATACAGGGATTCGAATTGGATGAGGGTGTGGATCGTATAAGCGGATATATTTTGTTCATTTCAAAAGAGATGAGTAACGGGAAAGGACCACTAGCTTTTGTTACTGTGGTATTTCTATGTTACTTCTGGCATTAATTTGAAACACGTAGGCCTAAGTGGATTAGTGTTAATCGTCATGATTCGTTTGTCATTTTATACTTCGCATTTTTCCCTGATGTTGTTCCGTAATTGTTTTCATACAGTATGGTTTCCGTTCAAATATATTACTTTATTGTTTGCTGATGATCCATTTAATTGCTTGTTTTTTTATGTAATGCACAAATTTTGCTATTCCAAAAGGGCATATACACCAAGGATCTCTTTCAGTACCCCAGTATCCTCACGAAATGTTTCAATGAAAACAAAGCTCTCGTGTGCGATTAGGAATCACCGGATCAGTTTATATACTAAAACGAGAACACTCCCGCGTCTATAATGTCAACAGAAATTATATTTTCTCTCCTACGAAGAGAGGAGAGAGAGAGAGAGAGAGAGAGAGAGAGAGAGAGAGAGAGAGAGGGGGGGGGGGGTTTTCATACGTGAAAAGATTAGCAATTTAATTATTTGATTTGTATTTTAATGAGCAATGAATTCATCTATTCATCTGTCATATAGCATGTCAAGTTTGTTTATACACACACACGCGCAGCGCGCACACACACACACACACACACACACACACACACACACACACACACACACACATATATATATATATATTATATATATATATATATATATTATATATATATATATATATATATTCCGTATATTTTTCGCTATAAGTCGACCTTTAGCCCCAAAAAATCATGCCAAAATTAGGGGGTAGACTTATCTAACGGTAACAAAAAGTTAATCTTTATTATTTTGGCATATCGGTACAGGAATCCAGGCTTTACAGTTGGCTAATAACAATGACAGCCTTCTTGAGGTAACTAGTATGTAAATACCAGTATTAAAAACATTTCACACTGTAATACGACAATAATAATACATTAGAACATCCATTACCTTAAATAAAATTAAACAAATCAAAGTAACTTGAAGAAACCCCAATCGCACAGCAAGTGTAAACATTGCGTAGCTATTTGTAGTACAGTAATTGAGAAGGATGCGTTCACTTTGACAGTTTTGTATTTACTTGGGTATTGTTCAAAAACATTTATGGTATGACATCTTTATTTATCACTTTAAATAAAATAAAAAAATTGTATTTAATTGTAGATATGTATTTTTAAAATCCTTCAAAATTACTTGAGTCATCGTCACTTGAACTAAAACAATTCATCAGACAAATTATCATTCACGGTTTCATCATAAGGATTCCAGTTTGAATCTGGTGAATCAACTGCAGGTTCGTTTTCCCTCAAATGAGCCTGTTTATGCCATAGAAGAACCAATGGTCAAGGAATATTCCAACATAATAATAAAATACCGGCACGTCGTTTTAACAACCCAATCAAAACATTAAACTTGAGTGGCAGTTTGTACATACATATATACGTAGGCTGTTATGCAGCGTTAGTTAGTGCTTTGTTTGTTTACATTACACTCGAGTAACGTATCTTTCGTTTCGTCATTTCTAATCATATTTGCCGGTATTCATCTTTTATATATTACACAGATTTGTTAAAATACCGAGTATATTACCTGTATTTCTTATGGTAAGTAGAGCAACATATGTACCGTAATAACATTCAGGTTATTTTATATGATACGTTTTACACTGCTGCTTATTTTGAGCTTACGGTCTCACATTTTATAGGTCGACTAATATACCCGATATTAGTTAAAAATCAATATAAAAATTTACTCAGAGTTGGGGGTCGACTTATCTTACCGGTCGACTATACGCCGAAATATGCGGAATATGTGTGTGTGTGTGTATTTATATATGCGCGTATGTATTTAAGTACATTTGTGTGTTCATATTGGGTTGGACGATGAATAAACCATTTTCATATTCCCGTTGACAAGCTTTACTGAGCCAAGTTATAAGAACGCGTGCAACTGCCAAATGTCAACATTAATTTGCAAATTCCTTTATCTTTCCATTTTTCACTAAAAATAAATTAAATGGTCGTTTTATTGCTGAATTTCCCCAACTAATGTTTATATCGATATATGTTATCGCGTCCATATTGCTTTTGTTTTGTCTCTCGGCGAATGAAAGTTAATTTTCCTTTGTATTTATTTTGTTCCTTTCTCGGGGACGAATGATGGAGAGATAGATAGATAGATAGGGCTTATGTTTTTATTATACAGCTGCGATCTGCAACTTGCGTATTTCCGTTTGATCTGGCAATTGCTAAATGTATTTTCATTTTAAATGGGAGAGTTTGTGTGGTTCTATATATATATATATATAATATAATATATATATATATATATATATATATATATATATATATATATATATATTATATAATATATACATACATATACATACATACATACTCATATACGTATGTGTATATTTGTATGCAGACGTTTTATATAAATATGTTTTTGATTATTTGAATTGCATCGAAAAGCCAAGTATCATCAATTATTACATTCTTTTTTTTAATTTTTATGCTTAAAATCGCAAATTTATTTTTTACGATGAAACAAAAGCAACTAAAGCATTAGATATAAAAAAATAGATATAAAAGATTTTAAATATTTAAAAAGCTGATATAAAAGATATTAAATCTAATAACCCAAAACACGTAAGTTCTGATAATAGAAAATTCCTTTAATCAAAAGATGAAAACATTGGCCAAAGAAACATTTTCACTTTCTCGCCATAAAATCTGCTTCCGAATCATTTATAAATCGACAAGGAACCTTCAAAAGAAGAAGAAGAAGAAGAAGAATAAGAAGTCTCTCTGGAGACATATTTTGAAAATAAGGTCAGAAGAAGGTCGAGCCACAGAACTCTTCTTCTCTTCTCTATATTTTTCCAGAATCCTGTCACGCTGGATTTGACTTTCATGGAAAATGGGGATTTCCATGAAAGCAAGAGTAGACGATTTCATTTTTTATATACTTTATTAATGATTGGTTTTTGTGAGGATTTACGAAGTTTTTCTTGTCTATTAAAAGAATCTTTTTTTTAGACTGTGCTTTTATATTTACTTTGAAGTAATTTTTCCATTTTGCCTCAGCTGTTTTATTTGTTATGCTTGGTTATATTATATATATATATATATATATATATATATATATATATATATATATATATATATATATATATATATATATATATATATATATATATATATATATATATATATATATATATATATATATATATATATATATATATATATATATATATATATATAATATATATATATATATATATATATATATATATATATATATATATATATATATATATATATATATATATAATATATATATATATATATATATATATATATATATATAAGTCATATCACATTGCCGTGATTCATATACATATATCGAGCTACAAATGTCCTTTAATAGCTAATTCGCTCTACCTCGGAATTAATATATTTTCATATATGTTTAACCAAAGGGGAATTTTATTCAGCGATAATAGAAGTTGCCGGCCGACAGGCAACGAACCATCGAAACATCTTCAATTCCAGACTGGCAGTGAAGCCTAGACCACCCGCCACTGCAAGAGGATATAAGTTTATGCCGCCTCCCATCTCAAATACCTGCCGCGCTCAGGTATTTTTTTACTTTTGGAGACTGCATCAAACCCACCTCGACCTCGGTAGCGTTGTAGTGCTTTTGCCCACACGTAGCCATTATATAAGTCATATCACATTACCGTGATTCATATACATATATCGAGCTACACATGTCCTATAATATCTAATTCGCTCTACCATCGGAATTAATATACTTTCATATATGTTTAATTTTAACCAAAGGGGAATTTTATTCAGCAATAATAGAATTGCCGGCTGACGGGCACGAACCATCGACATCTTCAATTCCAGGACTGGCAGTGAAACCTTAGCCCACCCCGCCACCGCAAGAGGATATAAGTTTATGCGGCCTCCCATCTCAAATACCTGCCGCGCTCAGGTATTTTTTTACTTTTGGAGACTGCATTAGACCCACCTCCACCTCGGTAGCGTTGTATTGCTTTTGCCCGCACATAGCCATTATATAAGTCATATCGCATTACCGTGATTCATTTACATATATCGAGCTACAAATGTCCTTTAATATCTAATTCGCTCTACCTCAGAATTAATATATTTTCATATATGTTTAACTGAAGGGGAATTTTATTCAGCGATAATATAATTGCCGGCCGACAGGCACGAAACCATTGACATCTTCAATTCAGGACTGGCAGTGAAGCCTTAGCCCACCCCGCCACCGCAAGAGGATATAAGTTTATGCCACCTCCCATCTCAAATACCTACCGCTCTCAGGTATTTTTTTAGTTTTGGAGACTGCATCAAACCCACCTCGACCTCGGTAGCGTTGTAGTGCTTTTGCCCGCACGTAGCCATTATATAAGTCATATCACATTACCGTGATTCATATACATATATCGAGCTACAAATGTCCTTAAATATCTAATTCGCTCTACCTCGGAATTAATATATTTTCATATACGTTTAACCAAAGGAAGAATTTTTATTCAGTGATAATAGAATTGCCAGCACGACAGGCACGAACCATCGACATCTTCAATTCCAGGACTGGCAGTGAAGCCTTAGCCCACCCCGCCACTGCAAGAGGATATATGTTTATGCCGCTCCCATCTCAAATACCTGCCGCACTCAGGTATTATTTACTTTTGGAGACTGCATCAAACCCACCTCGACCTCGGTAGCATTGTAGTGCTTTTGCCCGCACGAAGCCATTATATAAGTCATATCACATTACCATGATTCATATACATATATCGAGCTACAAATGTCCTTTAATATCTAATTCGCTCTACCTCAGAATTAATATATTTTTCATATATGTTTAACCAAAGGGAATTTTATTCAGCGATAATAGAATTGCTGGCCGACAGGCACGAACCATCGACATCTTCAATTCCAGAACTGGCAGTGAAGCCTTAGCCCACCTCGCCACCGCAAGAGGATATAAGTTTATGCGCTTCCCATCTCATATACCTGCCGCGCTCAGGTATTTTTTTTTAGTTTTTTGGAGACTGGCATCGAAACCCACCTCGACCTCAGTAGGGTTGTAGTGCTTTTGCCCGCATGTAGCCATTATATAAGTCATATCACATTACTGTGATTCATATACATATATCGAGCTACAAATGTCCTTTAATATCTAATTTGCTCTACCTAGTAATTAATATATTTTCGTATATGTTTAACCGAAGGTGGGGAATTTTATTAAGCGATAATAGAGTTGCCGGCCGACGGGCCACGAACCATCGACATCTTCAATTCCAGGACTGGCAGTGAAACCTTAGGCGTAATATACTCCCCCTCCCCTTCCTCCCTACCACATCCCCCCACCCCCCAATATATATTATATATATATATATATATATATATATATATATATATATATATATATATATATATATATATATATATATTATATATTATATTATATATATATATATATATAGATATTATATATATTTATATATATATATATATATATTATATATATATATATATATATATTATATAATATATATGGAATAACTTGATCACGAAGTACGTATATAAAACGTGATGCTATGTATAAATAAAGGTTTTTGCCACGAAGGAAAAAAAGGAAAAAGCGAGATAGCCAAGTACTTCCGGTCCTGTTCGGACCCTTTACTGAGGCAAACTGATTTTACAGAGAACAACATAGTCAAAAGAAGGCTTACTATACAAACTGACACTACAAGATTAGCAATAAGGGTGATTTTCACTCTACAGAAAGGAGGAGCCGCTGAGGGTAGCCACACCTTGAAGGATACACGCAGTAAACAAGTGATTCTTCCAGAAAACAGTACATTTTGAAAAAACACGGGAGTATATACAATTTAATATCATGAATTTTTACACAGATTTTCCCCAAAAAATTATTATTAATGAAATGACGAAAGAAAATATAAATATATATGTATATTCGAGCAAGAGAAAGAGGGAGAGAGAATATCGAACCAGAGAGAGAGAGAGAGAGAGAGAGAGAGAGAGAGAGAGAGAGAGAGAGAGAGAGAAAATAATAACAATATACATGTGGGACTAATTTATTAGTTGTTCATTTATTTAAGGTCCTTTAAGAATGAATAAATAAATAATGATTTCAATCCACCATCCTCCCAAGAAGCCAGGAGGGAGCTGGTGGCATCTGCCAGCTCAAGATAATTAACATATCATTAATTATCCGTCCTTAATTAAACACTTCCTGCCACATGTGCGCAGATTGATTTCCAGTCTTCACTGAGAGGAAATTCATATTGTTTATAACTATGGCTTCATTAGTCATGTTACTTTGTTTGTGGGATATTTCGTGCAATGGATTAAATACGGACGAATGTAAATGAATGTTAAATAAATTGGGAAACAAGTTTGTTAATCACTGTAAAACGTGTATAAGCTCCTAATGTGGTTCCCTAATTACCTTGCTGTTTTGGACCCTTCGTGCATAAGTATGTACGTCTTGAAAGATATATATATATATATAATATATATATATATATATATATATATATATATATATATATATATATATATATATATATATATATATATATAATAGGTTAGAATTGGGCGCGTCTCACGGCACAAATTGAAGAAATGACGACCGAAAACAACACTTCAAGAAAAAGATCTGTTAATAAATTCTCAAGAGGATTAATGCTTCCCTTTCTCCTCCACAATTCCCAATACCCGCCCAGGGTAAGTAAGACCTGCCACAGTAATCTACGATCTACCCAATAACACGAATGGGGCAAGGAAGGGCTGTAAACACCTCCCCTAATGGAAGGTGGGGCAATATAGCTCTGGCCCTTTCTGGCCATCGCTTCGACGGCCTCTCTCCCAGACTCTATGGGACAATAGAGGACGACCAAGGGCGCTCCATGGCCGCCGGTAAACACTGAGCTACGCCGTTATCCAGGGGCGTCAGTGGTGACTATAGCTGAGTTTTGCAATAACTCATAATTTAGACATTTTGTGAGTGTCTGTTGCATCCCGGCTGTAAAGTGTTCGGTGTCTGTGAAATGAAGATGCCATATCGTCGGGTATTGTCATTGTGTGTTTTTATTGGTCCAACTTTTAAAAGTATTTTTCGTAAACTGTTCCTTGATTTTGCAAAGAGGTTTTTTCATTGTCGAGAATATTTATTGAACAGATCTTATTTATGCTTGATAGAGGTTTATACTTGGTAGAATATGTGTTTAATGAGTTTAATGATGGTGTGTGGATATTCACATGTAGTTTCAGGGATTTATTAATACAATAATAGTAACATTATGGCGAATTATACAGTAGTTTGGCTTCTTATGATAACTGAGGTTGCCTAAAGAAGATGAAGGAAATTTGAAAGCGATCGTCCAAGAATTAAAAGATAAATGAGTAAATAAATACTTTTATAAGCATCCGGTCGCACCAAATGTAAATTTTTTTTCTCAGTAGTATTTCCATCCCATCCCATTCCATCGCGAGGTGGCCAGTCTGAACCTCCCCCCCCTCCCCCACCGCCCCTTCAGTTCCTTCCTGTGGTCTAACCACCGTCAAAACTTCCGCCGTTCCACAACTTCGCTCCTACTGAGAGGTCCTCAGCGAAAACTTAACGGCTGAAATTGCCGGCATTCGTCTGTCTCAAGGCTTGGTCTGTCTGTAACGACTAAATTTCCCGCCGCCAGTTCCTTAGGCAGCCGATTGTCTCTCTCTCTCTCTCTCTCTCTCTCTCTCTCTCTCTCTCTGTCACGTTAAAAGCTGACTTTGCCTCGTGCAACCTTGATAATAGATTCGAAATCCCTGAAAACTCAGTCTTTGAGGAGAGTCTCCCGACACGAGAGTTGCTGGGCGTCGCTTTGAAAGGTTTTTCTGCCTCTTTGAGATTCGGGGATTCCATCCTCTTGTCTTCGGAGCTGATCTGAGGATGAAAGAGGCGGCGTCTTCTCCTTCGAGTTCGTTTCTTCTCATTCTTCTCTTATGTTATGCTTATTTTCCGTTTTTCCTTTTATGTTTTATTTAAAATTTTGATGATGTCTGGTATCAACTTGTTTTGATACAGTTCCTATCTGCATTTCGTAACCCTGTTGTATTTTGACTATTACACACACACACACACACACACCACACACACATATATATATAGTATATATATATAATATATATATATATATATATATATATATGTGTGTGTGTGTGTGTGTGTGTGTGTGTGTGTGTGTGTGTGTGTGTGTGTATGTGCGTCTCTGTATGTATGTATGTATGTATGTGTGCTACCACTAGATATCTTTCTTAAGGAAAATAAAGAAACATGATTATTTCCCAACTGATTGTTCCTTTTTTTAGATATTATAACTGCCATTGTAGGTTAACATAGTAAACAGAGGGTTTGCCCAGAAAGGCATGGAAATGTTTATATGTTGTATATATAATACTTATAGTTAAAGGCTCTTTCATTTCACAAAAGATCCACTCTCTCTCTCTCTCTCTCTCTCTCTCTCTCTCTCTCTCTCTCTCTCTCTCTCTCTGTCTAGAACATTTAAATTACAGGAGTCACTTAATTTTTTTTTTTACAAATCCAAAATTGTCATTTATAACCCCTCCACACTTCTCCCCCCACCCCCCCACACACATACACACAAAATATTCCAATACCAAAACGTTTAGACGAAAACAAATACATGAATATTACAAAATAGATTTATTTGTAATCATCTGTTACACGCAAATGGTACAAAGAATCACGAAAGTAACTGTCATTAGTTGTTTAAATAGAAAAAAAAGGATGAGGAAGAGAGTCATTTGCATTCGTGATTGGAAGCCTTTTGTGGAAATTCACCAGCGTCAATATATGGTTTGTTGTCACAGTCAACATTTCAGCAAATAAATATCATAAACTTCATAAAGCGTCCTTCAGTTAATTTATCGCGTATATGGTAAAGGCATATTTACCGTGATAAAATTGTGTAATTACAATTCATTTTTATTATTTCATATATCGTATATTTTTGCTTGGAGATTCGTTGATGGTCTTTTATAAGGTAGCTCAAATTTATACATATTTTCCGTAGGGTTTTGTCGGGCTATATATATATATATTATATAGGTATATATATATATATAGATATATAGATATATGGTATATATAGAATATATATATATATATATATATATAATATATATATATATATATATATGTATATATATATATATATATATATATATATATATATATATATATATATTATATATATATGTGTGTATAGGATGTATATAGTATATTATATAGAATTTATATATATAATTATATAGATATATCATATATATATGTGTGTGTGTAAATATATATATATATATATATATATATATATATATATATATATATATATATATATATATACACCCATGACAATCAGTAGCATGTTCCATTTTGGTTTTTTAATGCCAACAGTTCCTAACGCGTCCTAGACATCTTCATAACGAAATCAATAAAATCTTTTTCATTACCCAACAGTAATTTTCAATAATGGAAATATTCCCTCTCACAATGAGTGAATCTAGACGCGGATTCGGTATTTATAAAGGTGTAACACAACAGCGTCCTCGAATTTTTGTCTAAATAGGTATCATATGCCCATTTCTTTCCAGAGAAATTCGGCTGTAGCTTGGGCAGTCAGTTAGTCCAGGCGTAACGAGCCATGCAAAATGCATTTTGAAACTGTAACAATTAACCCTATTAAGCTCGGAGATGGTATGGCCTCATCAGCATGTGGGTGATATTTTAACTCTTGGAATTGGGAACTTTAATGCGTTCCTAGACAGATTAAACAACCTTCTACCAAGCACCAACCTCAAAGCAGAATGAGAAAAGGACAACAGAATTCCTCTCCTCCATGTCTTACTATGATGAGCGTTATGTCTGTCGGGCCGTCTGTCATTCAATCACGGCCAAACGGCTGGTCCGATGGGCATGAAACTTGGCAGGATTATAGTGGGGACCCCCAAGACGGTTTATAATGGGGTTTCATCCTACCTCTCCCTCTTCCCGCCTCCGAAGGTGGTATGGGTGAGAAGGGATTCCCTAAAACGGGGCTGGTTCTGCCCGTAGACATAATTTCTGTAGACATATGTTTGCTCGTTCCCATAATTGCGTCTGTCACAGACTTCAAGTTCACAGTATGCAGGAAACCTCCATTATAAATAACTTATACCCTATGGAGGGTGGGGGCCGGGTTAGTGTCGTTAACGCACTTCACGTGGCGCACTGTAGGCATTACTACAGGTTGTTGGCAGCGTCCCGTCGGCCCTTAGCTACACCTACTTTTAACCTTTTTTCTTCGCCACCTTTTCGGCTTCCTTTCTTCAGTCTTCCTGTCCAACACCTTCAACTATCACTTCTCAATGCAACTGTGGGGTTTCTCCTGGTTTCACATTCGGGTTTTTTTTTATTTTTTTATGCTTCACATTCCCCCTTTCACTGTGGGAGGCAGATAATTCATCAATTAAATCAATATCGTGTATCCATTTTTAGACTTACCCCGAGGAGGATATT